>NC_091824.1:155225134-155525134 GCF_038994185.2 Dermacentor albipictus | reverse complement strand
TTCCGCGACGGAACATTCTTTACTTTTTATTTGATAAGCGCTTTAACGAAGAGTTGAACCATGGTGACCGAGAATTGTAGATGATTTCCTTTTTCGGAATATATCGTTCAACGGGATGTAGAATCTTTTCTTTATACATGGTCCAGTTTTCTTCTATGGAATGTTTGCCGAAGTTGCTGATATAGCCTTCTGTAAAGAATTCTAACTCAGGTATTATTGAACTTGTATCAGCTCTGTTATAAACTCGTATCTTTATATGTTTTCGCACTTCTGTATCGTGTTTTTAAGGTAAAGTGAATCAATGAATGGTCACTTATTCGTGGGAGGTAAGTTAACTCAGAAACTCTGGGATTATATAATGCGAGTACTATAGGTGCGTAGCAAAGCGACTAGCCAAGGGAAAGGCGGAAGAATGCAAATGCAGCCACACGCTGAGCGTCCTGTAATGCGGCTAGTTCATACATACTTACGCCTTCGTGGTACACCTTATTCACTTTCTTCAGCCGAATGTCCAACGTAGTCATGATGGGAACAAGCAGTTTCACTCTGTGGGCGTGAGCACGGAAACACTGCAGACACTTCAGACGAGACGCCAACAGCTGGATGTGCTTGGCTTTGGCATGGCTTTGGTATGTCTTTGTGTGGAACAAACGTGACAATGAAAGATGCATTCATTTATATTTTTTTCTCCAGCATGTTGTATGTTTGCTCAATAATTTAAATAAAAGATGCACAAAAATAATATCGCCAACCAACTCTATGAGCATAGCAAAGTCACAAAAGGGCGGCGAACAACCATAATGTAAGCAACCTCACAAGCGGGTCTTTTGAAAAGCGCGAGAACTCATGCTGAATCATGGAGGAAGGAAACTGCTGAATATACGCCTTTTCTAGAACCGAAGACCACATTGAAACACCTAGTGTTGATGGCCTTCCCTCTGGCGCAGATGAATTCGTGTCCCCCAAGAACTCTTCAAAATTAGGCCCTGTATTAGGCCCTACTTCGACCTGTCCTTCAGAAATGAATGAGGAAATAATCAAACATCGAACACCTCCCGTGGGCATGTAGCGAGTTCAATTTTGACTCTTACATATAAGGAACAGTTTTGGGTGAGACAATTTCAAGGTTACACCAAGCCACTAATTTGACATTTAAAATATATATATATATGTATGCGCGACAATACTTGCCCATGCATCATGAATGTATTTTCTGCCATACGTTCACGCGTCTAACCTAGTTTCCGTAGTAATGAAACTCACCACCTGCCGTTTCACGCAAAAACCATGCTAATCATCAGTATTCTGTCATATTTCTACTTCGAGAAACCAGTGAAAATATCGAGTGTGACTTCAAATAATTATGGACGAATAAAACACAAGATATAAAATGTATAATGTTTTCCGCACCGCATTTGCTGATTGATTGATTGATTATTTCAAGACAATATATGATGACTGCGTGACGTACGTACAAGAGACAGATTTTCAGTAGACAACTTTCTCGTATTTGCCCGAGCCAGAAAATTCCCTGGGAGAAATCCGGTGACATTTCATTTATTCAGCCTTAAGAGCCCGAAGGCATTACATAAGGGGGGGAGTGGGGGAGGCGTACATCAGAGTTGCACAGTTTCATAAGAAAATAACATAAGAAAGTGCACATTGGTTGTAATAGGTACAAAAAAGAAAAAAAATTACAAGAAAGAAACGAACATATAAACAGTACCAACGAGGCGATAAACAAATATTAATAAGACCATTGTGGAGGCTGGAGGCTCTTAGGAGATATGGGGACTTCTTGCTGAGTAATCTTGCTTTTAGTGTGCCGGAGGAGGACACAATTTTGTTCCGTTCAACCACCACTTAAACTTCCGTCCAAATGGGTTCATAGCGGCCGTCACGAATAAAGGCGAATACCCAGCTTTTTTTCTTTTTTTTCGTCAGTGGTTGGCGATTGTCACTGGGGCGTACGTAATTCATATGACGTTTTGCCGCTTCTCAGTGCGCATTCATCGCTCTGCCGTTGCCGGGTCGTCGGCGACGGTAGGAGAACGTGCAAAATGGGCACACTCTGTGTATGGGCTGCCCAGCCATGAACAAGAAGTTCAGTATAGGTTGCCAACAAATATTTCACAAAAAAGAAAGCGAATACGCTGTTACAACGTGTCATTATTCATTGGTCTGCGGTAGCTAAATATGCGTCTACCTAAGCCCTCCTACCTTGAAGGTACACGATCGGTTCGGCGTTGCGGTCCATCTCGCGCTCTCCTCATTGCCGTCAGAAAAAAAGAAAACAATAAAAAATAAATTATGGGGTTTTACGTGCCAAAACCACAATCTAATTGTGAGGCACGACGTAGTGAGGACTCTAGAATAATTCGGACCAACTGGAGTTTTTTAACGTGCACCTAAATCGAGATTGTTAAATAAATAAATAAAAAAGGTACATAGGTGTTTCCGTGCACAAAAGTTCGGCGCAGCAGGTATTGTACAGTATGAGGGTTGACTCCGAAGTCTTTCTTTAGAGTCCGTTGGAGGACATCCCGAAATATGATGGAGGAAAGCGTGCTTTGCTCCGTTTGTCCCTAGCCAAGCTGCACTGAGCGACAGCGCGGATAATACTCCGGTATAAGCTCTCACTCCGTCCATGTTCCGTGGCCTCTATGCAGCTAATAAAATGGAACATTGTTTTATTTTCGGTGGAGCACGGCTAAACTATTCTTGCATTACACCTTTGGCCAGAACTCGTCTACGCTGAATATCCAAGTGTGCGAATAGCCGAAACGTGTCACGTGTATTAGGCGTGTTCTGCAACCGAACTCCTCTCGCGCTTCGATGATGATGATGATTTATTGGCATCTCCATCGGAACAGTAGTTGCATAGACTGCTTAAACTAATCAGGTAACCTATGCATGCTTATCACCCTATCATGCTGCCTATATATCTCTGCTCAATCTTTTCTCTCTACCTTAGAACCTCCATACCAAGTGTCATTTTTTAGCTGCACCAAATTATTAAAATTTTCCTGTGGGCACATAGCACAATTCTAATCATTGAGATAAATTACTTAATAAGGCGGCCATTACTCCTGCGATAAATGAAAAAAACTTATTTGAATAGCGTAATTACACTAATGAACTTTTTAATTGATTACCTTATAGCCCATATCTACATTTACGAGTTGTAGCCGGTGAGTTCGCAAGGCACTCGGTTCGAATTCTCAAAACTACACCACTTTCGAGATAATTTTCAAACGGTCCGACGAAATGCATTGTCGTTCCAGTTAGTTTTGTGCTTCAGTGCATGAAACGGCGTTTTCTTTACATGTTCCTAGTGGTGGGCAGCGCAACCCGGACGAAAGACAAAACGAAGTACGTGATACGAGCGCAGTCTTTGTCTTTCGTCCGGGTTGCCCTGCTCATCCCTAGGAACATGTTCAGTCACCAACTCGCGCAGCTTGCTGTGTCAATTCAGTTTTCTTTAAAAATAAGTGCAACAACAGTGCATCTTTACCGCAAGTTTGACGGCGCATATCTCGAAGTCGGTGCTGTGAAAATTTGTTCTAAGTTGATATACCTTGCAAACTCACTAGCTACAATTCGCATTATGAAATATCTTCCACAGAGTAAATAATTAAACTGTCCATTAGTGTAATTAAGTTAACTTTATAATCAAGCATTTTGATCTTTTGTGGAAGTAATGGCCGCCTCATCGAGTAATTTAGTGTAAGGGTTAAAATTGTGCTATCTGCTAAAGGCAATTTTAAAAACTTGGTGCAGCTAAAAAAAAGAAAACTATAGTATCGACGTTGCATAGTTACCTATGCCTATAACGGACGCGATCCTATTATAATCTCTTCCCTGTTCTTTTTTTCCACCAGTACACTAAACGTCCCTTGCTGATCTCGGCTACTGACTGGCGGATACTCCAATCTGCTTTGAATCCTATCACTTCTGGAAGGTTGACGTTAGCTACGGGTCTCATTAGGTGAAGACTCTCGCACTCCCTTAGAGTTATCTCTGGATTTTTACTGCAGCATACACATGCCTCATCCTGTAGCGAATACTTGCTCTAATCTTACTCAGCCAGCTCCGGCCTCAAATAGCAAGGCACAATCATTTGCGTTAATTTTCCTTTGATTTCTTTCTGGCCAAACTTGTAAATCTCCATGGTCTCCTATATTTCCATCCTTTGTATCGAATTTGCTGTTCCGCTTACTTTCTTTTTGGTGACTCCTGGTTGTCTGTTCACATTTTCCAGTACCCTGTACTTCGTTGCGAACTTTCTTGCCTCCCAGTCTAGCATTTTGCCTGTGTCACCTTAATCTTTTCTCACTTCCATAAAACCTATTTATCTACCTTGTACCTGTATTTATGCCTCTGGACACAGTTACAACGCCTCACAGTTGCTTATGCCTATGTACCTATACCGATGCCTCTGGGCACAGTGCGCCTTCTGGCGGCGACACTGAAGTTCACGCATACCCAGTGACACACATGGCCATGCGAATGGCCCACATTTTAGTGCGACACCTAGATAACTGGAAAGAAAACTCATCTGACAATGCAAACGATGCTGTTCGTATTGATATTCACATTAAGAATTCTGGCTGTGCTATGCAGACAGTGTAGACGTGCATAAAGGGTGTCTACATCTTGGACTATCCATCTCCCACTGAATAGAAGGCACCCAATGAAAAGATGCGTTATATGTAGAGGTAGCTGTCGTGAGCCAACGCTGTCCTAGGTGTGTTTGTGCCTTCCAAGAAAACGATCCCCTCACTCATTGCAAGTCCACGTCAGTGTAGCGCCTCACGAAGGCAGGGGTCATGTGAGGTGTTGTACCTGAAGCATGGCGGTGGGTTTCTTTGGGAGTACGCTGACAATTTGAACCTGTAACAGGTTATGAAGCTCAGAGGCTATGTGTCTTCGTACGCCCGAGAATGAATGCCAGTCACCAGTTTATCCTTATGATTCGTAACAATGTCCGGTAGGTCATTTAGGCCCTTCCCTTGCGTCAGTGGTCGCTTGACAGGAAATGCAAAAATGTTTATCGAAAGCAGTTTGGGGGCATTGCCACGCATCGATGTGGGACCATGTCATTTGCAGTGCTGCAAGGTCGTGCACGTAGAATACCTCTACCTGTCGACATCGTCAGGCATCCAGTCTTTTCTTCCCCCTGTGCAGAGTAGCAGGCTAGAGCACAGGAGCTCAGGCAGACCTCCTTTCCTTCAATAACATATATCTCTGTTTAACCTACGCTGACAGCAAGAAAGGAGCTGTCATACCCACAGTAATGTTTTAAAAATGTGCCCATTCGCAGCTGCAATAGAATAAACGTGGTGAGAATAAATATTCCAAGCTTGTCGCCTCACCCAAAGGTTTAGTCGAGGAGGGAACACGGCTGCCGACACTTCGTGAAAGATATCTGTAGAGCGTTTTACATTGTTTTATTAATTTCAGATTTCTCAGACAAGATGCAAGAAGTGTGTAAATACCTGTTTTTATTGTGACTCGCGGATATTTTTACAATATAGAGAGATCAATATATAGAGCAGTCTAAATAAAAGTATATAGAGATAAATGTATATAGAGCAACGTGCATGAAAAAATATGCACTAGACTTACTATACTGGTAATTTACTGAATTGTGAAAGCGAACGAGCATCAGCGAATGAACAGAGTCTTCCAAGGTCCCATCAGGTTGAGTATCTTGTACTGGTCTTCCCAGCTGTCACCTGGTCCGGTAGACAACTCACCGCGCAGGCTTTCCTGCAGCTTCTGAAACAACGAAAAAATAAAGTGTTGTTTGAACTTTTCCAACGGAACAATAAGTGCTGTAGTGCCCCTTCGGAACTCTTGCACGTAAGTATGTACTTACGATGGCATACTGTATACAATTTCGCTGGTGTACATGCCATGCTCGCGAGAACTGCTAGGAGAATTGTCCGATGAAGTTCGTGAAATGTATGTTGGAAATCGTGTAGAAGGTGACTTGGGTGCGTTATCTGAGTCGGAATTGATAAAATAATGGCGCTGCTATTCACTGCTGAACACAAATAAACTTTCGCTATCGTGGGTGAGAAAAGCGCCGAGTTCAAGTCGCTTGCCAGGTCAGGGGCCCGTTGAACCGAAAGGCCGGCTCTTCTCAATGTATAGATGAGTAGGCATAAAAGTTTATTTCGTTATTTGCTCGCGTTAGATGGAGGTCCCGGAACTCTTAGAGGAATACTGGCAAGCCTGAAAGTGGCCTAGAAGTTTGCTATAATAGCTTTTCAACGAGCCAGTTGTGGAATCGTATATTGTCTATTATTAGTTGTGGTATAGTCTATTGTAAATTATTGAAGGAATCCTGAAGCTGGTCACAACTTATGCTAGGGGTTCGAGGTGCACGACCTTGCCATTAACACAAGTCGAAAATGTCATGTCAGCACGAAATGTAATGGATGACCCGCTTACAGTAAAACACCATGCTGTACTGTTAAAGTTATGTATCATATATCTGAACCTTCTGACACATATGGCGGCTATATATGTCCTGGTAGTTATCTACGATGACAAAAGGCAACCTGGCTGAGGCTTCATGTATATACGGTGCTGTATCTGCATCGTGTGCAGTGAAGCTGCTTTGGGAAACGGTTATGAAGAATGCCTCGGAGGTGGTAGGCAGGCAAACAATAAACTTTAGGTCCTGAGAAGCGACTCCGAAACCCCCTTACGAGAGAGGAGCCGCCGCGGGTGTAGAAAAAAAAATACTATTAGAGAGGTGGTCGTTTTCGACGTAGGAATATGTTTGTCATCCCGGAGTACTTTCGCTTGGTTATTTCAAATTCGCTGTGGTGTTACCTTTTTCTTTTCCTCGAGAGTCCACTCGCTCTTGGAAAGAACGTAAGCCAGCTTCGTCAACGCTGCCTCCGGAGTCATGTCGGCACCAGGAATGACGCCAGCCTCGACCAGTGCCTGAATTTTTTTTTGAATTATGAAACATTACAAAATATCTGACATTGGTAGCCACTCAGATTCTGGCAGGCGAACACCCAGCACATGGCGGAGCGTTCTTTTTTTTTTTTCTTGCAAGATTTCCGTCGGTTTAAATGAGAGCTTTCCGTTGTAACACGTACGTTACTATATTCTGTCTCGTCACCCTTGTGCACTGCAAGGAATGACGCTGCGAGTCACGTCAGTCGATCATGAACGAGAACCATAAAGGATCGACGAGCGTGCCTCCTTAATCGAGCTCCCAAAACGTGGGCTCTACGTTCTTAATTTTTGGGCACCTTGCTACCTCCCCTCCTCTCTTTGTCTGCTGTAAGGTAACAACATCGAAGACGGCCCCCGGACTGCCCTATACCTTTGTTTATTCACTGTGCCCGAAAAATCAAACTGGCGGCAGCCAACTCACATTTCCCGTCTCGTAGGCGGGATCAACGGATCCATGCTGGCATTGGGAACAATTGAGGATGAGGACTCCGCGTTTAGCAGCGCTGCGGAGGGCATCCATGATATCCGTACGAGCCGTGGGCGCGTTGCCAGCCCCATAAGTCTGAAGCACGACGCCTGCAATGGGGGGTTTCAGGGACCACTCCACCTGGGCAAGCATAGTAGGATAGGGAGTGCTGAATGCAGTCTTCTACTTCCTTCGTCAGGCTTACCACAGTGGCTTCGTCAGGCTGCCACTACAGTCAGTGTACCACCAAATTAATCTGCTATGAACAGTTTGTCGGCGTCCAGCAGCATGAAGAGAAAGCGCTAGGTTATGAAATATTTTAAGATTCTGGCCTCATGCGTCATCCAAAGCCGCTGAAGCACTGTGAAGCTTCTAGGAAATAAAACTATGGTGCTGAATGCTCTCTGCACACTGTTGTGTGAGCACACGAGCACCTCTGGCTTACGGAGGCTATATATATAAAGTTACTTTCCCGCGTTCTCCCATACCGGAGTCGTAGGATCGTGTCACGTACACGTCAAGGCCCCCGCCTCTTTTTCTTCTCTCGTGTTTCCGTTTCGCGGCGCACTTCCGGTGACGGTCTCGCACGCGAGCCCGCGAGCTGATGCGTCTGTTTCGCTTCACTCTGTGCACGATCTTGCGAGCAGTGCGAGAGAACACCTGCGTTGATGTCTGGCTGCTTTTGCGAAATATAGATGGATAAGTGTGCGCACGTTTAGAAAAGCGTACCCGGCATATATGTATGGATCCTTATCGCGTCGTTGTACCACTGGCATGAAACTAGCGGTATGGTATGTCAGTACCACATGAACACTGGGGCAGACGCAAAATCATTTAAGATCATGAGCATGCTCTGGAACACGGTAGAAACTGATATTGATTCATTCCCACCCCACACCCGAGCAGTGGAATGCCGCGTTGACTAGCTCGGACCCTTGTGACCATGCAGCAACTGGTGCGGCGGGCCCGGGAGACAGCAAGAGCCGCAGAAACGCTGGACTGAGGGCGCTTTCCCGCACAAGCAGAAAGACATCTGCTTGTCCTTTTTTTTCTGAATAAATGTATTTCCTCCTCCTTTTCTCTGCGCACGCGACTGCACATGGGAACAAACAGACGAAACATTAGTACATCTCTTGCTACGGTACGAAGTAAAACGAGGACACGCAGGCATTCGGCTTGTGGGTTTTATTATTTCTCTATACTTTAATTTGTCTGTTAAAGCAAGAGATCAAATAACTTCTGTTGCCTTGAATAATTGACTCCCCGTGGTGTCGTAGTGGCTTTGGCGTTACGCTGCCGTAGGTGCGGGATCGGATCCCGGCCGTTGCGGCAGCATTTCGAGGGATGCTAAACGCAATAACGCCCGTGTACCATGAATTGGGTGAGCGTTAAGAACCCCAAGTGATTGAAATTATTTCGGAGTCCTCAACTGCGACGTGCCTCATAATAATCATGGTTATGGCATGGACAACTCCAGAATGTATTAATGTAAGCCTTGAATAATTCCCAAAGTCCCGTGTCATTGTCAGTGACGTCACCGCATTCTCAATTACGTAGGCGCACTTGTGCGAATGACGAGCTTATAGCGCGGCGTCTGCGAGAAGGGCGCACGGCGTTTGGTTTAAAATTTAAGCTGTTTTCGCAGCGCGTAGCGGTGTAATAGTTCGCGGACACAATCGTTAGAGCCCATTGTATGCAGTGAACTTGTCAGCTACAAATGGCCGGACTTGGTGAGGGGCTCGTTAAGGGGGCCTTCCGGGGTATTACATAGCGTGAAAGCAATTACGTCAATAAGAAAGGTCATCACAACAAACGAAGAACAGCAAAAAAGAGACAGCAAACGACAAAAACATAACGCTTGCATGAAAGGTCTTTTAAACATTTCGTACAATTGGGCACTTTGAAAAATAGAAGGGCCATGCGCGGAAATATTTGCGCCGTGGCAAGTCCATAGTGCACAGTCATGGAATAGCAGTGGTGAGCTTCAGCAAATTATGAAGGACGTTAGGCGTGCTAGTTTTATGGCGTCGGATCCTCCTATAGCCTGGTGCGACGATCGAAGTCTTATTTCCGTGGGCCAACGCTATATACGACCCATCCGCGCATCTTTTATATAAGCGAACCGATGCACTGCGTGTCAATGCGCGCCATTAGGGTTTCGCGTAATGTTAACATTCCTCGAATTCAGGCGCGACTGACCGTCCTGGGCTGTATGTCATGGAGTGGACGACAGGAGATTTTTGTTTTGTTTTACAGTGCATCTTTTAAGGGCTAGTTCCCACAGGATCGTGTCCGTGTGTGGACACAAAACCACGAAGATAGTGCAACGCCGGGCCGACTCGAGGCGACGGTGCAGTTCGCCATTAAGGGGCCCACATACTCGGCTTCACTGGTCATCCTTCTCCACATAGGGGAACTGCATAGAGTATTTTTGTCTGAGAGTGCGAAACAATGTGCCGTAATGGGGCATGGATTATACTGAAGGCCCTCGACTGCGTACATTAAGTAAATTTATGAAAGATGGCTGCTCACCAGTTCGGCAGTGATGCTGGGAAAGAGACGGAGTAGACCCACGTCGCGGTTCAGGGTATCGTGGGCGCGAAATTCCTCACCCTTTGGATCAGGGAGAATCAGGCGCCAAGTAACTGGGGAACAAAATAAAAAAAGGAGGGAAGTGGCGGCGAGGAGTTTACTTAGGCACGTTCTCAAAAAAAAAAAAAGTAAGCATGACTGGACTACGACCATCGAACACGTTCATAAAACGTACACTTTATCCGTATTATGTGTGTGTGTTGTCTTAGAAATGTTAGTCTCGCTGTTGGAAAGATGGATAACCAACCATTCGAGTAATTTGTGCGTAGACTCTTTAGACATGGAGATTTATTAAACTGATACGGCAAACATGAGAACAAATATCTGCCCCATGATGCGTCTGCAGAATTCTCGCGTCAGCTACATGTTCAATCCATTTTACAAGATTTCTTTTCATGTTGATCGGGGGCTTCGTCAGGTGGTGAAGCTTTCGAATGAGTAGTTCATACTTGTGTAGGTTAGTCGAGCAAAGCTTGAATGACGCATTAAAGGTTTTGCGCGCAGTCAACTGGGTACCAGCCAAATGTGCTAAATGCCGTGCAACTGAATGTTTTGAAGAACGGACGAAGGAGTAAATAAATAAATATTGTAACCTCTTATAGCAGGTTTCTGGAATGTCGCGCCACATGCCGGTTTAGTCTGAATCGGCACTGGACACTTAACTAGAGATGAGATTTTATGTCATGTGCAGTCATGTGCGGCAATATCATCAGCACGTTGCCATCATGACGATTTACAGAGGCACTTTCTCACGCATAGGTGACACCAAGACGAACTTGCGGTTATACGCCATTCAGGTGTGCAAATTGGAACATTAACCTTCGTAACGCGGTCTGTTGTGGAGATGTGCACAGGAACCAAGAGATCGAGATTACCTGGTCAAAAGATACAAAAGTGGATAAAGTAAAGACATACATATAAGCTACACCCCCTCCTTGACGGTAGCTGCGAATTTTTTCAAGTTAACATATTTTGCCGTGGTGCGGCAAATAAGCAAAATAAAGTTCGTTATCTCCATTACCGCAACAAAGTGGAAAGGTGACTCACTCTCGACGTTGACACCAAGGGTCACAAGAGGCGCCATATTGAATGACGCGAAGGCATCAAGGTGGGAAATGCTGAATTTGCTCACGCGGTTCCCACGGAAGAGTTGGTTGTGGAACATAAGTGTAACCTAGTGGAGATAGGCAAGAGGAAAACAAATGTAGAAACGTTCTTTTTAACAGGTTTTGACTTGGTTTACGCTATTAAGACGAAAATTTACAGCGTTAGCGAATTCTTGTTCCAAAGAATCATACGCGAGAAGCCCTCGAACCGAAGTTGAATGTGGCCTTTATACGAGCAATGCAAACCTATCATGACTTTTCAGTAGTTGGTACATTCAGAAACCATTTGCAAGTAGTGGTATGCGTAACGTTCTGGCTTTGCCATAAATAGAGTTTTTTTTTCATATAAAATAAGGTGGACACGTTTGCCAACAGCGGCATTGAGCTGCCTCACATTGAAATTCGACAGCCCCAATAAATACAAGCTTGTCCTTTCAGATTGTGAAACAAAGACTATATTGTTAAGAATAGTTAACTGTCCGTTGCAGTTATACTGATGGCTATATATTGTGTCCGGCTAACTAATTGATCTGATCTGACTTTCTAACCTTGAACTTAATGACAAATTTTATGTTACCCGTCATAAAGAGATATGGCGGGTGGCCACACCCAGAACAAATTATCTAAGGGAGAAGCTGTCACACACAATGCCAATGCTTCTAAATAAATATAATAATCTAGGCGTTGATATCACCCAAATAACGGCCCAACAACTGAGAGACTTGTATATGCATGATTTTTAAATTACTGGTTGAGTGTACATCCTCTCGGCTAGTATGTATTTAAAGTGTGTATATATGCTTCTGTATATGTGTGTGTGTGTGTGTGTGTGTGTGTGTGTGTGTAGGTATGCATACGAGTGTGTATGCATATACGGGTATATGAATGCATGTATTTGTGTATATATATGTGTGTATATAATGTTCAGCGGCGTATTCTTGTCTCATTTGTATTCACCACGAGAACCACACAAGCTACCCTAAGTATTTTTGGTTTAGTCACCAGTGGCTCTGTATGGATATGGGTGTGCATGTGTAAATGCGAGTATGTGGGTTGATGAGAGTATATACGAGTATGTGTATATATATGTATGTGTACATATGTGTATGTGTATATATGTATGTATGATGCATATGTGCTTGCATGTATGATGTTGCCGAATATTCTGTAGAGGGGGCTGCGGGCCCCGTCAAGCTGCCTACTGGAGCAGCTTTTACTTGCAGCCTCCTCCATCGAGTAGATGGAAATAAAGCTATTGTATTGTATTGAATGTGCACTGCACAATGAAAAACATGCTGCATGGCGCGTAACAAAAAACGCAGTGTTGCTGTCGCGAATATACAACATGGTCGTAGTGAGACTCGTGCGTCTTTCAAGTCATACGTAATCACCTTGTTGGCTTTTTTCTAGCTACACCACTCGAAACTAGAGCCAGAGTGCATCGTTGGCGAAAGTCACATTAACAGCATATTACACATTAAATACAAGCATTACTAGCTTTAATGATAGTGTTAGTACAAAAGCGAGACACTGGTACTTATACGGCTCACTTCAGGCACGACGTAGTTCCCAGCTATTATGAGGGCGTTCAGCAGGTTCTCTCTTCCATCGCTTCGGGGCTCGAAGACTGGTATCTGCATGGGGAAGAGCATATAGGAACGAAAGTTTATCTACCAAAGCTTTATTTAAAGCGAGACTGAGAGAGGCATCACATAGAGACTTGAAATCACATTAGAGTGGGGAATTATTATTCGTTAAGAAAACCGCACATGCCTTTCTCTTAGCAGAAGGGAAGATTATTACTGAAATAAAAAACGGCGAGCCATATGTACGTACAATAATTCATGCAAGTTGGACAGGTACCATTATTTTCAATCAATCAATCAATCAATCAATCAATCAATCAATCAATCAATCAATCAATCAATCAATCAATCAATCAATCAATCAATCAATCAATCAATCAATCAATGCGGTTTAAGCTTTTATGCTATTTTCTAAGATTACATTTGTTGAATACGTTGTAGCGTGCGAAATCAGCGCTATTATTCGAGTAAGTGATCATTTCAGATGAAGCGGTGATAATTGCGATAACATGAAAGCATCGTGGAGTCTACGCACATGGGTTTTCTATAGAAGTCGTGCCATCCCTTCCGCAAGTCATCATATCTTTCTTTTTATTCTTAGTGACAAGATTACAGGGCTGCTTTGTAAACCTAATGATTTTTTGTTTCAAGAGAAAATTTGTTGCCTGAAAGGCTGTATTTTTGTAATAGCGCCGACGAGAATCGTAGGCTATGAATAATGAAATGTGGGTTTCTTAACAAGGATGTCCCTCGAGGCAAAATGGCACATGGAAGTATTTAATTGACACACAACACTCGTAGGAGTGAGCAGTGTAGGATAGTTCGCAACGCATGGTTGGACGGCTCTGAAACGTACGAAAAATAATTCTCAAAAACATGTTTTCATACAGTTTAAAACATTTGGCATGTCTCCAAAAATAGCACTTCCTGCATTTGTTCACTACCAAAAAAATGTACTAAAAGAATTTTTCATAGCTTTTTTCGCGAGAAGCGTGGCTTTTAAATGGGAATGTAACGGGGAAAGCATAGTGAACACTGCTCTAACGTATTGATGCGCTCAATATTAAAAAAGAAATTAATACATATTTTGTATGGAAAGCGTACCTGGGAGCCGGTGACGACGACCGATTTCCCGAGGTTTTCCAGGAGAAAGGAGAGTGCAGAAGACGTGTACGCCATAGTGTCCGTGCCGTGGAGCACGATGAAGGCGTGGTAAGAGTCGTAGTATTTCTGTGCGGAACAAGAGTTGTACGCTAATGTGGAGAGAAAGAATGGAACAAACGCGCGAACGGCAATACGACGCTCAAAGCAATATGCTAAGAAGAGTCGCTTTGAAAATGAACAAAGGTTGAGTATAGTTCGAGTAGTAGTAGTAGTAACTTTAGAAAGAAAGAGAAGTTAGCCCCAGCTTGTGCGCTGGGGTCGAACTCCGCCTTCTACTCTGCAATCTGCACATGTGTAAGGGGGACGAAAGACGGATGTAGGATGACGACAAGAATTTTGGTGCGATTATGCTAGTCGTCAACACAGCAGCATATTTGAACTCTTCACTCTCAGATGACCTTAGTTTGGTTCTTCCGTCCCCACCCGAGATATATTGCAATAACAGTACGAGCCGCGCTACAATTTTAACATGGCACATGATTGACAATGACTGAGAATTAGCGTGCACTGATCTAATTGACATTTGCGAGGAAATAGAGAAAGAAAAAAAACGCTAGCAACCAGCAAGCCAGGCAAAGTGAAGCCGAAGTCTAATGTTACATAGAATCAGAAAAATTTTCTTGCTTATTTAGTGCTGCGATTTGCTGGGCATGTTGGTAAACTGAAAGCATATTTACCGCCAGCAAACAAGGACGGGGGGGAGACGACCCTACAATGCGTGGTGTTGTTTCCCTTCCATCCTTGTTTGCTAGCGCTAAATATGCTTTATTTAGCGCATCTGTTGGTAAATTATTGAGCATATTTCCGCGAGCTGCAAAAAAAAAAAAATACAGGCGTGAGAAACCTTTAGTACAGCTTTGTCGAAATGCGGCACATTCAGAAGCGAGGCGACACTGAAGTAGGTATCTATTTGCATTGGTGATTGTTTACCCGTTTTGCAGAACTTGCGCTTTAAATGCATTACCATGTTTTATAGATATCCCTGGCTACAGTCGCTCATCAACAACTAGATGGATGCGCGGGAATTAGCCTCATGTAACTAACTGCGCGTCGTTAGGCGAAATGCACCTCCTTTATTTTGATTAAAAGTTGACGATAATGGTGTCATTTCTGAAGTGAGCTCAACTGAGGAGGCAGAAGGCACCGTCATACACTCAGAATCGTGTCACCGCACGACAGGACTAAGAAAAGGTTCGCCATAAACAAGATGACTTAAAGCAAAAATGCGAAACCGTGACCCACAAGAAAATGAGATACAATGGCTGTGGTTTAAATGTACCTTTATGTCTTTAGCGATCTGCAGCCAGTCGTCCATGGTGGCGTTGGAAGAGTCCAGCAGAGGACTGTACTCGGAGATCGTGTAGATCACTCGTCGTGGATCGCCAGTAACGCTGCGCGATAAGGCAAAATTCACAACGGTAGTTTCGGTAAAACAAGGCCACACGGTTGTACAGTTTTTCAATGAAAAGAGGAATATGAAGGCGAACTGTGGACAGCAGTGAGAACCATTAAGTATATCCCAAAAGGAGACATGCAAAATGAGTGCTCAAGCACCCTCGAGCATCACTTGAACAAAAGTTTAATCCGCTGACACTTCAGGAACTGGATTTTGGAGAATCCAAATATTGATCGACTACGCATAATTTTCACGGGCGTCGAGTGCGAAGTAGGTATAGTACGAGGGAGTGTGACGACCGGGCAGTCACGCTGGGTTTGAATGTGGAATGAACAAAGATGCAATGAATAAGGGCTAAGAACGTTCTGTACACATTGTGTGACGTAACCGATATGATGGTGCGCGATTTTAGATTTCAGTTTCGGGACTTCTCGAAGCACCTTCAGCTTATCTTGTCAAGGCGTAGATGCCCGGCATCTGTCGCACAGAGCGAAGTTTTAGATTCGATGGGGAGCTTCACTTGCTGCAAACTCGAATGATTAAGGGCGACAAGAAATACGCGCAGAACATTATAAAATGGTCTTGCAAGAATGTACTTGAAATTACTTTCTATTAGCGAGAATCAACTCACGGCAGGACCAGCGGAGGCTTCTCACAGTCACCGAAGTGCTCCTTGGCATACTCGGCATCGTGAAGCTGTGGAAACTCACGCAACCGCTTGTCCAGTATTCCTGGCGCCGGCTTGAGAACTGCGAGTCACAAGTGAGCATGCAGTGCTTCGGCGCATGCCCAGTTACGTTACGTGTTAGCCACGTGTTGTTGGGGTGTTAGCTACTCCCCCGCAGGAAGTAACGAAGACGACTCAGTAGAATATCAAAGAGTATAGCTGGAAATGTGTAATGGTAGGACATACGGTGGCGGGAACCAACGAACCAGCTCCGCAAGAGAACGCAGCCAAATGTCTATTACGCCACTACATGCTTTCGGGGCCAATACGTCGAAGGAGAATTGTGGCATTGAAAGACATGGGACAATTTTGACCCTCAATTCAATAATTTTTATTACGATAGCGCCAATGGATAGTCGCTTAGAGCGTTTATATGGTGTTTGATATCAAGAGGGCACAAAACGTCGCCTGAGGACTAATACTCTCTTTCAATAGAATAAACGCCAAAAGTGAGAGCACACAAGAAGAAAAACAGACAGGACAAGCACTTTGTCCTGTCTGTTTTTCTTCTTGTGAACCGTCACTTTTGGCGCTTATTTTATTGAAAGTTATGCACCAACTAGCCCCACAATGTTTTACTGCTAGTACTCTCGTTCAGCGCCGTGCAATTGCGACACCCAGTTTTCTTTTTTTTTTTTTGCGGAAAGCATCAATGATATGGCTAGACGATCACCAGCAGTCCGTCCAGAATGTGCAAGTGACAAGTGCACGAAAAAGGCTATTCTTGGAAGACGTTATCGGTGGTCAACCTCCCGAGAACGTCGCCAATGCTAGCATTGTGTCAAGCCAGGAGAAGTTATCAGTGAGGTCATCAGTGAGGCTTGGCATGGCTCAGGATGCATCTAGGACAGCGACCACTACGCTCTCTTGTTAGTCGTCGAGTGAGTCCATTTACAGAAAAAAAAATTGAAGCACGTTTGCAAAATCTTAACTGGGAAAACTGTAAGAACTTCCCAAGGCACGCCGCGCCATTCAACACAATCGCTATAAATAAAGAAGCTACAATATCGCTAGCGAGAAATGCATTTCAAGCATCGCTGAACTCCAGCGCTCATGCACGAGTACACCAAAACAGCAATTTGTTATAAGCAGAAAATCTCTCAAGCAGTAGTTTTTTTTTTTCCGAAACGGGCACCAACTGGCATAAACAGAGGTCTAGTAAAACCCAGAGGAATTGTTTTTATCTCCAAGGTCACTTAACAACCAGCGCGCACGCTATACAGTCGAACAGACCGGATGACGGCCGAGTGAAATAACAACGGCACCGCGCCACACGGGGAACGCATCGCTCAAAGAGGAGTCCCGACGACAGGATGCAGACAAAGGGAGGGTGCGGGGAGGCGTTCCGTCTCATTCAGCCGGGCCCTTGCCACCGGTTCTTGCTGACGTTACGATTCTAAGAGCCGAGTAGCGGCAGCAAACGACGAACACTGATGCACGCTTCGGGGAAAACAATAAATACGGGAGCGGAAATGAGTTTCCATAGCAACTACGTTACAGTAGCTGCAGGCCACAGAGGAAGGTAACAAACGAGCTCAGACTTGGAACTGTTAAAAAACGAAACAAAAAGCATACAATTACACACAGACATATATACATACATATATATGTACACAGACATAAAGATGTGTATGCGTGTATGTGTATGTAACAGCCATATATATCTATGTGCACAATAACAACAGAAGGATAAACATAGAACCGAGAGCCACAACATGATTTGCTACATAATTTTTATTTTGGCTTGATTGACACTATCATCATCATCATCATCATCATCATCATCATCATCATCATCATAAGCAGCAGCAGCAGCAGTTTAGTTACGCCCACTGCAGGGCAAAGGCCTCTCCCATACTTCTCCAACTACCCCGGTCATGTACTAAATGTGGCCATGTCATCCCTACAAACTTCTTAATCTCATCCGCCCACCTAACTTTGTGCCGCCCCCTGCTACGCTTCCCTTCCCTTGGAATCCACTCCGTAACCCTTAATGACCATCGGTTATCTTCCCTCCTCGTTACATGTCCTGCCCATGTCCATTTCCTTTTCTTCATTCCAACTATGATGTCATTAACTCGCTTTTTTCCCTCACCCAATCTGCTCTTTTCTTATCCCTTAACGTTACACCCATCATTCTTATTTCCATAGCTCGTTGCGTCGTGCTCAATTTCAGCAGAACCCTTTTCGTAAGCCTCCAGGTTTCTGCCCCGTAGGTGAGTACTGGTAAGACACAGCTATTATACACTTTTCTCTTGAGGGATAATGGCAACCTACTGTTCATGATCTGAGAATGCCTGCCAAACGCACCCCAGCCCATTCTTATTCTTCTGATAATTTCCGTCTGATGATCTGGATCAGCGGTCACTATCTGCCCTAAGTAGATGTATTCTCTTACCACTTCCAGTGCCTCGCTACCTATCGTGAACTGCTGTTCTCTTCCGAGACTGTTAAACATTACTTTAGTTTTCTGCAGATTAATTTTTAGACCCACTCTTCTGCTTTGCCTCTCTAGGTCAGTGAGCATGCATTGCAATTGGTGCCCTGAGTTACTAAGCAAGGCAATATCATCAGCGAATCACAAGCTACTAAGGTATTCTCCATGAACTCTTATTCCTAATTCTTCCCAATCCAGGTATCTGAATACCTCCTGCAAACACGTTGTGAATAGCATTGGAGAGATCGTATCTCCCTGCATGATGCCTTTCTTTATGGGGATTTTGTTGCTTTCTTTATGGAGGACTACGGTGGCTGTGGAGCCGCTATAGATATCTTGCAGTATTTTTACGTACGGCTCGTCTACACCCTGGTTCCATAATTCCTGCATGACTGTTGAGGTTTCGACTGAATCGAACGCTTTCTCGTAATCAATGAAAACTATATATAAGGGTTATATTCCCCGCATTTCTCTATCACCTGATTGATAGTGTGCATACGGTCTATTGTCGAGTAGCCTTTACGGAATCCTGCCTGGTCCTTTGGTTGACAGAAGTCAAAGGTGTTCCTGATGCTATTTGCGATTACCTTAGTAAATACTTTGACACTATATGTGTGTACAAACTGAAATCCAATGATCAAGCTTGACAAGGTCTCCATCGCCAAACATTGGCAAACAGGGCAGGCTATAAATACAGGACATGAGCAAAACAAAAGGTAAAAGCGTGTAGAAGTCAGGTGTCGCACTTAGAAATAGAAATAAGCTAACCGATTAAATGAGTAAAAAAAAAAGATCATATTAACCACTCGTTGTGCTGCAAAGACTTGTACACGGAAACAAATGCACGTATAAACGCCGACACCACACTGAATCGCGCATCGTTTCACGATTCCAAGATAGCACAAAAAGAGGTTCCTTTCTTTTCTGAAAGAATGAATGGTGGCTTCACGCACTCGCTTTGTTCTTATTCTCAAATGAAAGACCTCTATATTCTTAAGTTCCCCAAGCCTTCTCCTTTGATAGAACCCCATTCTCCAAATCTGACTGTAGCGTCTAATCCACTGTATCGGCAGTGCACTGCAAGGTTTAACCGGGGCGTCGTGGTGGATTCATGCAAACTGTCCTATAATTGCCAATCTTCCTAACGCGAACTGGTAAACTTACCGCCAACGTTTCTCGGCACCTGCCGACTATAGATGTGCGGTTTGGTTCGCAACGCGCAGTAATGCGTGATGAGCATTCGGCAATGTTGCAAGTAACTTTGCGACGAATTGCTTACTATAGATTTCTCTTCCTTTCACAATAAGCAAAATAAGGGATATTAGTCGCTTACAAAGAGTGATGTTTCATACATTGGGTAATGTGAGCAAGAAATACGCAAGGGTACCGTAAGGATCGACAGTTAACACCCGACTTCGTGACCGCAATCTTTTTCTTTAGCAACATGTGATGACTCGAGCCTTCGTCATTCAAGAGATTTGTTGCTAGCCAATTTTCAATTTGCGAACTTAGTGGTAAAACACGGAAATTTCTCGTAGCCACACAATCGTAATTAAATAGCATGCAGGGTATGTTAGTTAATGCAAGATTGTATATTTTGGGCTATTATAAAGCTTTGAACACCGATCTTGGTGCCATCGTGTCTTAGACAGTGAACCATGAAGGTTCCGGATATACGAATATGCCTGTGCCGATTCTGTCAGCTGCAGTCTGAGCAAAAAAGAGTGTTTACTGCTGTCTGATAGTGGGCAGACGTACTTTAACCTGTGCGGGCGCAACAAGAATTATGTACAATGGGCGGCTGGGAAGCAAACACACTTAGTGTGTCGATTAATGATCAAATGGATCCTGAGGTTAGAACCAGTTTACAAATGAACCATAAATTAGAAAGCAGGTTACTTTAAGCCATTGTCTCGAACATGCAGTTCAGTAGGAGAAACACTAAGCCCAAATAAAACGATAGGAAAGTATAGTATATTTACTTCAGAGAAAAATGAGAGGTAAAACGGCGGCAACGTAACTCATTTTTGGGCAGACACCTAACAAAATAGCAAAAAGAGAATGAAAGCATTACACACGCAAGCTAACACACGCAAGCTAACACACGCCACAAATACTGTAACTCGGTTCGAGTATATTGCCCCGGGCAGACTGATAATCGTTTCGCGCAAGAAAAATTGGGAGACAACTGGTTTTGAAAGCAGTGACGTTGACAGCTTGACAAACGTGCGAGCAGAAACAGCAAAGGCGCCGTCCCGCGCGCTCTCAACTGGAAACTACAGCAGCGGGCCGTTCGAACAAACCTCCGTCTTTGTCCTTGACCATGCCGATGGTCCCTCCGGTGTAGATGACCAGCACGAATGCCTCGTCGTTGGTGGCGAATTTGCGCCACGCCTCGTCATCGTCGGTCAGGGAGTGCAGTGCCTTGGGCACGTACGAGGCGTCCATCGGAGAGACAGCAGCCATGGCGGAGACCAGAGGAGCAGCAGCTGGCAGCGGCAACACGTCGGCACAGGAGCAGCAAGTGGCGCGACAGCTGGTTTCTTGCGGTTATGTATACAGGCAACACCTCCCTATAGGTCCCGTGCACGGACCCGCCCCTCTGCTGAAGACGATACGGCGCGTTGTTTACTTTGCCACCGGCCTGGGCGAAGATAGGCGACGGGGCGTCGGCACCAGTTCCTTGTTTTGCTTTTGCTTCACGCTCTGTTGTACAAAATGTACGGCTGCAGAAGCGACGCATGGCATACGCCGCCGAAATCAGCTAATGGGGGAGGGGAAAGGCGGGCGAGGAGGAGCCGAGGGCCCTCCGCACGCGGTGATGCGGTGAAGCTCTCGAAATTCCATAACACTCTCACTTTTGGCGCAGATTTGGAGAGCCGCTTTCTACGAATGTTTGCGCCGATCGCATGACGTGTCATCGACAGTGATAGGCTTCACTGCCATTCGTTCAGACGCCGACCGGAAGCAGATGACTACCCTGACGGCGTGGCTTGGTAAAACTTAAGCAAATACCACGCACTGTGGGAATCGTTGTACGCAAAGCTTTCATGAGCCAGAAAGGCAACATGGTACATTACAACAAGAGACGAACTGCAGATTTCAGTGAGGAACACGTTCCCCAGCCACCACGTTCAGCACTAAAACACGTTCAATCTCAAGACACGACGTGCTTGACTTTCTAGACACGCGTCACGACGCCACAGTACGATGAGAAACGCTCAGCAAAGTTCGGCGACCGTCGCGTCCCGTAACGTTTAGTTTATCGTCATCGTCAGCTAGAAGATGCGCACGCCGTCACACACACACACAAAAAAGTTATCATGCCTAACATCACTCGGGTCCCTAACATCACTTCTCTCCCAAGTCATCGACGACATCTTGAACTCTACGTAGCGCAAGCTCACTACCTCATAGCAGTCCCAGACCAATGGCATCACTAAGCGACTGAACTGGACCACCCCCGACAACTGTGAAGTACGTATCACCCGACCACCGTGACTCTAATATTGCACTACCATATTCGTCACGTTCGCTTAGAACTTTTCACGAAAATGCCGGTTATTCTCAGTTCTATATCTTGTTACCTCAGGTTTCTGCAATTCTGTGCAGACATTTGCGACATGATACCGTGCACGCAACAACAAATCGACCGCACTATTCCCTTCACACATATTGTGGGCAGTAAAATATAGCTTAGGCGAGAACGCTTAACATATGTCTCCCAGTTATATGTTGGATTCTCTTCTTTCACGAGTTTACCTTGATGCGAAGTCAGAGTATTTTTTTTATGGAATTTACTTTTTTCGCAGTGACGGGGCTTATTGATAGCTTTGTTTTACGGTGCAACGAAATTCGGGGCTTTTCAGCCTTTTGAGCCTTATTCGCCTTTTATCGCTCCTTCATTCCGCAAGAACAGCCGGAAATACAAGCAAAGATAAACGAGAAACCCTATAACCACAAGTACGTTTCTATTTAGTGGTCGCTTACAATAACAGAAGGGTTTATCGCCGTTATAACTTACTGCAATATTTACATGCACATTTACCAATGTTGGAATCAGCCATTGCGGCGCGCCTCGGCCGTTTACGGAACAAAACATTTAGAACGCACTTTCTACGTTTGTAATGAATACAGGAAAAGGCGCATATCCACTGCAGTATGCGAAAGGAGGGGCCAGTCGCAGCATCCAACATAAAATCATGGGCTCAACGATTTGTTCCACAGCATTCGCCTGATAGCTGAGAACTCCCTTGCTAGCTAGCTGCCGTCATGTCGTGGTGGTAAAGCGGCAGAGAGCAACTGCTCATACGTGTAGAACGCTGCGGGCAGTTCCACCTTCATGTTTGAGTTCACAATCAGAGCGTGGTAACAGAATGACTTTATGGTGTAGTGCAAATAGCGAGGAATATTTCACTGCGCGGCACGACTCCACTGTTTTTCAACATCACCGCAGCAGTCTTGGAAGCTGTGAATATCTTCACACTGCTTATCGTTGCCTACAATGTCAAGCATAGAGTCAACGTCGCGCAAAGGTTGTCGCAGATGCGTAGTTCCATTGACTCCGGAGCGTTTGCAGGCGCATTACAAGGAGAAGTTACACATCATGCGAAAGTGTAAACTCAGCTTAAAGTTCTTAAAATATTCAGACCAGTTGGTTTGAAATTTTCTGTAGGAAACTCAGTTAGAAGAATAGGTTGAGCGAAAGATTTGTTGTCGCACTTTCAGCTTCTCACCGCTTTCCGTGAATGCCATGACGGCATGGTAACGTGATCATAGCTGATGGTCTAAAAATTCGTAGTTTTCCGAATTAATCCGAATCGTAATACGTTTTCCTTCTTTTTTTTTACCGGTGAGCGTTGTTTAGATTTTATTGGTTTAATCAGAAAACGCCGAACCCCAGTTCTGTGGTATCGTTCCCCTGTGTTACTCAAATGATCACTGAAGAGCTGATAATATTGATCATTTCTGTCACTGATCGGGTTTTGTACCTGGACATACGTGAGTGGCAAGCACGACGCGGCTACACAATAATCCTCTTGTAGATTTTCGCTGGTTACAGGATGACTGTGAGATGGTTGGACTTATTTGTTTATTTTAGGTAAGCAATTGACACGGCTTACCGTCTCACCATGGGCTATCCCTTGGCTATGCTACTCTCTTTCTACATAAGTACGCCAAGCAAGTGCAATACGTCTGCAGAAATGTTCCATTTACTAAGTGAAAGCTATATGGAACGAGAGTCCTTGAGCGTCGGCTTTTCCTTCGGTCGAGCTTTTTGCCGCAAGCTGTAATTGAATATCACTTTTAATATATCGCTCCACTTGCTTCTCTAAGTGGAGCACCTCATTCGTGTTTCACGTATGTTCCACAAATAAATAGAACATATGTGCAAATATTTTTCACCCAACGAAACTTAAGAGTGATGATGAAGAGTGTATGAATGGCGCTGCATTGGAGGCGAGTCGATTAATTTTGACCACAGAGTGCCCTTCGAGGTATTTCTAAATCTAACTATACAAGCATTTTGTCTCCGTCCTAACGTGCTCGCTGGAACTGCGAATCAAACCTATGGCCTGGCGGTCAGCGTCAGAACGTCTTTGCAAGTGAGTCCCCGCGGCGTGTTACGTTATCGGATGAGTAATCTTCAGGGGCGCCTTCCACAGTTAACACTTCTTGAACGTTGAGACAAGCGTAAACCTTTTGTTACACGTTTCTGATCGATGTTTTGTATACGTCCTGAGTAGGCCTATAGAGGTTATGTGACGTGCGCATTGGTCGCAGTCTGAGGTCAAAATGAAAATAAGAGCAGAGTGTCGGATGTTGGAAAAAAGGGAAAAGTGATCGCCGACGAAAAAGACAATGAAATAGTGGCCATGTAAGCAGCAAATCCGAAGTAAGACCCAGGTCACGGCGAGCATGAACAAAGGAAGCATCTGAGCAATAAATAAATAAAGAAGCGTTGTTGCATTCATGAGCCAATTTGTTCTTGGAAAAGAACAGACTTACACGGGGAAGATAAGCAGATGCTATCAGCCAACTAATGGAGCTAGACGTACGGTATTTCATTTCACGCGAGGTGTCGCTTGCCCTGAACAGTTCATACAAGCCGCACTCTTAAGCAAAATTACACCCCTTGGATCGTATCTTGACACACAACAATAATTGTCATCTGGCTTGTACGCATTTTCTTTCTTTAACGCTGCGAGCCCGGTATTTCCAAGTCAAGAATGACATGCGCGTTATCAGTATAACAGAGCATTCTCGACAGGAAAGTAGCGAGCGCAGCGTTTTCAAAAAGGAAACGCAAGCAAGACAGATGACAATGATGGTTGTGTTGCAAGATACGACCCAAATGCTGTAGTTTTGTTTAAGACTGCGGTACGTCACAGCAAGCCTCAGAGGTAGCGGGTGTCTTCGCTCCTCCCCTAAGTGTTTCACACGAGACAATATCTTGACATTCTCGTCTCGAAGCTGGTCTTATGCTGTTATCACCGCTAGTGGGCCGCTGGAGTAAGCAACAACGCGATATAACGCGGTGCCGTTAAGCCATTGTTTTCATGAGCTGGATGAACTGATACGGATTGCCCACTGTGCTAATTCATCCTTCATATTTATCATTTTTTGTGTCAGCAAGTGACTGTTATCATTGCTGACTGCTATCTCATAAACATCACGGACAGATGACGCTAAATAGACATATATATATATATATATATATATATATATATATATATATATATATATATATATATATATATATATACACACATATATATATGTATGTGTGTGTGTGTGTGTGTGTGTGTGTGTGTGTACTATAAACAGAATGTTTCGTAGGTCCGGTACACACGTAGTTTGGAAAGAGTAAGCATACATACGAAGAAGGCCTATGTTTACTTGGTTATGTTTCTGTGGTGGCACGGCCTTCGTCAGCGTAGTAGATAAATAAAATGCTATGGTGGCGAAAGCCACCATAGCATTTGATACAGTTGACCATCAGATATTACTGAACAAGATTAACAATCTAGGCTTTACGGGCAAAATCCTGAACTTACTGCGAAGCTACCTCAGTAACCGGAAGCAGCAAGTAATACTTAAAAATTATACGTCTACTTCACAAACCGTACTAACTGGTGTGCCATAGGGTTCCGTTCTTGGGCCCATGCTTTTCTCACTCGCCAGTTATTCCCTCACTGCGACGTTGAGATTTTTGTGCCTATTTGTAGATGCCAACAGGCACTTATTTTCTGCCAGAAAGTGACGACAGCAATAATAAGCAGAAAGGGTGAGTGGCGGTAGACAAATGAGCACCAAGAGGGCTTTTCAGATGACATAGTCGACTTAAACAATGGTTGATGTAGCCGATGAAGGGAAGGCTTCCTACATTTCTGCAATGAGATGAAGACGAGAAATACTCATCCTTGTTATGGTTGATCTAAATCATTATGTCTGTCGGTATGGAGCCATAATGAACATCGTCAGTTAGGGTCACTTGGTGGTACTTGTCGTGTCTTCTCGGAGTTGTCGGTTGGCTGGGGGGATGAGAAATTTCCCATAATGCAGAGTCGCTCTGGCGACGCGTTCTTATTTTACGAGAAGAGACTGAAGAAAAGAAAGAAATGATAGCTAGAAATGCTATAAACGCAATACTCTCTGTGAAAATAAACAAATTCTTATCTAAATCCAATATACTGAGCACCCAGCAACACAGTTTCAGACCTCAGAAACCTACCTCTTCCGCTGTTTTCACCCTGACGCACCTACTGAATACGGCTCTCCAGCAGAATAAAATTGCGGTCGTTGTCTATTTCGGCATAAAGAAGGCCTTCGATACAGTTGACCATCAGATATTACTGAACAAGATTAACAATCTAGGCTTTAGGGGCAAAATCCTGAACTTACTGCGAAGCTACCTCAGTAACCGGAAGCAGCAAGTAATACTTAAAAATTATACGTCTACTTCACAAACCGTACTAACTGGTGTGTCATAGGGTTCCGTTCTTGGGCCCATGCTTTTCTCACTCTACATAAATTTTTTCCCTGCAGCGCCTAGACATTCACATGCTTTGATTTATGCTGACGACACCGCTCTCCTATTTACTGGAGACAGTCTGCTTGATATACATGATAAAATAAATGCAGAGTTAGATAATGTTTTTAATTGGTTCACGTCCAATAAACTGACCCTTCATCTTAGTAAGACTAAGTATACAGTTTTTCATTCCAGGAAGAAAAAACTCAACACTTAAATAATACTGGACATATCATTGCAAGGTACAAAACTACAATAAATTGTCTCCTACAAATATTTAGGCATTTTATTTGATTCAGACATGCACTGGAAAACTCACATTAAACACCTTTGTTCCAACCTTGCTTACGGATGTTAAAGTCTTCTTAAGCCTCGTGAATGTTTCCAATATCCTGTCCTACGCATTCTGTACTTTTTCTTCACTCAGAGCCACATATCTTATTGTATTAATTCATGGGGAAACACTTTTACAACTTACCTTGACCCTGTATTCCGTCTGCAAAAATGCGCATTAGGAATTATCACTTCTTCTAGGTGTACACAATCCAGTACGTACACTTTTAGGCAAACGTACACCCATTGGGGTGTATATCTGTCACACAACAATAATCGTCATCTGCCTTGCTTGCGCTTCCTTTCTTGAAAACGCCGCGCCCGCTGCTTTCCTGTCAGCAATGCTATGTCATGCTGATAACGTGCATGCCGTTCGTTACTGGGAAGTACCGGGCTCGCCACGTTAGAGAAAGGAAATGCGGACAAGACAGGTTAACGATTATTGTTCCGTGGAAAAAGGGCGTAATTTTGCTTGAGAGTGTACTTGTATAGCTCATTGCATGTGTTGCCAGTGCATGCGTTGTATGAATTGAAAATTGCTGAGGTCATTGGTAGTGTTATCGAAACCAATAATCCACTTCCAATTACTCTGTTTAAAATCCCGTTAGGAAATACAAGAGCTACAACTAATCATTGTTTTAATCTGTCTCCATGTCATAATCTGTACAGGAAAAGGCTTGTGGAATTTAACGGCGCACTTATTTGGAATTCTCTGCCAATACGTATAAAATAAGCCCGTAACTTTAGGTCTGCTGTGAGCAAATACTTTTTTGAAAAATACTGTCGATAAAAGTAAACTTTTTTATATGTACATTCCTGCCTAAGTTGTGCATGTCAATTTCATTGTTATGTATTATGTCTGTTTTGTTTGCTCGCGTGCGAGAAGGATAAAAGAACACTTGGTTTATATTTACCTTCGTGTTTGAGTTATCTATGTTAATATTACTATTATGTATTATGCCTGGTGTTTTTGTTTGCTCGCGTGCTGCGTTCTTCATCCTAAGTTGACTATGGACCCGGGACTAGCCAATGAATATGGGTCCACTAATGCTTTTGTAGTTTGTAAGATATGTTGTAAATAAATAAATAAATAAATAAATAAATAAATAAATAAATAAATAAATAAATAATGAATGAATGAATGAATGAATGAATGAGTGAATGAATGAATGAATGAATGAATGAATGAATGAATGAATGAATGAATGAATGAATGAATGAACGATGTGACCCATTGTACAGTATCTCTTCCTGAAGCCAGCCTGTTCCCTTGGTTGACTAAAGTCCAGTGTTGCCCTTATTCTATTGGAGGTTATTTTGGTAAATATTTTATATGATACTGGGAGTAAGCTAATGGGCCTATAATTTTTCCATTCTTTAACGTCTCCCTTTTTGTGGATTAGTATAATGTTTGCATTCTTTAAGTTGTCTGGAACCCTTGTGGGACCCCTGGTTGTAATATGGGACCCCTGACTGGCATCCCTTACTGTAGCATGCGAAAACAGCAAACTACTAGATACAATGTGACTGCCGGTATTTGCGAATTTCTGACTGCTTTGCAGTTTTACTGCTTTCAACGCGGCTGTTCAACATCAAAATATGAGCAGACGCAAGGGGTTCCTCAAGGAACAGTTCTTTTCACTGTTTTGTTGAATATGCTGGTGATTGCCGTGCTTCTTTGAGTGCGTCACCGATGAATCGGCATGGAAATAGGTCTTGCTTTGGGACTCTAGAGCAGCTCTTCACAGGCTCCAGTTTGCTTCAGATCACAGCACCCACCAACAGTTGGCACTCGACAGCAGCGAATAAATCATTATGCTCTACAAAAATGACTCGACACGATTTTGCAATGGCATCCGGGTCATTGCGGCCTGGTCGGCAACGACGTTGCAGACAAAGCTGCCGTGTCTGCCTACGGAAGACAACCAGATGCTCTCCAATTCCTTTGGCGAGTACGGAAGCTGCTAGCAAACTTCGTCTGTTTGCCCGCAGAAAGGCGCGCGTTTTCTGGAGTTTTTCAAATGTCTACAATTAACTTACTAACCTGCTACCTGGACCCTTCGAGAAGGGTACAAGTGCCATCTAGCTTTTCCCCCTGCAACATTGCGGTACAATGCTTAATGCTGGGTGTGGAGCTTACACGAGCGCTTACTCCGAACGTATTACAAAGATCGATAGCCCAGCGTACTACTCCTGTAAGTGCGAGGAAACCGTTGAACACCTGATTGTGTACCTGTCTTCGGTATGAGGTCTAAAGCCTCTGCAGACAGCATTAAACCGGCTGGATCCCAGACTATTTTCTGATTCGAAGATACTCGGACCGTGGCCACATCCGTCGCTGCCGTAAAACGATTTTCGCGCACTGGTGCAGTTCTTGAAGTGCACCGGCCTGAGTGACCGTTTATAGTCCTCCTATGGATGCTCCTACACGCAATGTTCACTCTCTCCCTATTTTCGTCTTTCTATTCTCCTTTCCCCTCACCCCCTTTGTAGAGTAGCAAATCGCATGTTGACCTTCCTGTCTTTCCCTCCTTGTTTTTGCTGTTTCCTAGTCAGCTCAGCCCCGTTACATCAAGATGTTCATGTTTATGTCTACGTGGATGACATTGCGTTTGTTTGCACACTAAGCGATATACATTCTCTCTATGAAATTCTACAACCGTGTTTGTGTTCACTTGGGTCTTGACTTGGTGGACTTCATATGCCTTTGAATGCTTACAAATGTGCCCTCCCCTCCTCCCTTTTTTATATTAACGGTATCTACAGTTATATTATTCAGTCCACATTTTCCTCGTGTATCGCCGAAAACTCATTTCCTACATAGACTATTTAAAATATCTAGGAGTGATACACAACAAAAATCTCAACTGGCATCAACAGATTGATTATGTAGCGTCAAAAGGAGTACGTGTTGTAGCTATGATTCGCAAGCTTGGCAAGCTTAGCAACCGATGCTATGGTTTGCGTAGGAAAACTCAAACGATGATATACAAATTGTATGTTCCATCAATACTAGGATTTTGTTATGTACTGGTGGTCCCACGTGCAATATAATCCTCTTGCACGGATAGAAAGTAAAGTTCTGGATGCTTGCCTTGGACTTCCTAGGTTTGTGGAAATTAGTGCGCTTTTCCGGCATGGGCGTTTACCCACATTGACCGCTGTTTTCCGTATGCTCAAGGTCTTAACTCCCTAAACAGTTTGAATCTCCTCAGAGAAGATTATAATATGTGTTTGTTAGTAAATTGAATGAATCTTTTTCATGCTCGATGGTCACGATTACACACCCCACAGGTTCTTTTTGCTCAAGAACAACTAAGAATATTAGACTTAGATATTTTTATAATTGTCGAATTAGCTCTTCTCCAGGTGTCAACACTGCAGTTCCGCAATATTTTCTGAGTAACGCTAAGCTTCTGCCTAGAAGTTATTTGTGCGGCCTTTTAGAAGACCACATAAGATATCTTCTGACAAAAAATAAAATTGTCACTGATGCTTTCCTGCTTGACGAGAGAACCGTAGTGGGCACGTTCGCTCCACAACTTTGCTGGTACGTCTGTCTCTACCCTCCTCATTTTACAACAATAGACCAAGCCGAATTAATGCCATCGCTAGAGCCCTGCGAAAACTGCCGTCAACTGCATCGACATCTCCTTTAGTAACATATTCTCTATCTGTGTGCTCAGCGCTTGCTGCGAACACAAACTCCATTGTATTGCGGTGATTTGATTGGTTGATGCCTTTCCATCTACTGTTAGTCGACTTAATTTGGATGCCAGATTACTTTTAAAAATATTTAAATGAAACGGCATCATCGCTTGCCAGAGCGTCTTTAAATGGTCTGGAAGTGTGTTCTTCCCGTTACGACGTACGTCTCCTAAGCAAGATAAAAAAAAACTTAAATAAGTCTTTCACAAAGCAAGACGTATTATCGCATTATGACTTCGAGCATCTGCGATTCCTTTGGAATTCTCGATGATGTCCCTCATGTCAATATGATGTTCTAGTCTCAAGATTGCGATACCACATCCCACCGTTAAGTTATTATTCGCACAAAGAGGGATTGTTTGACGCCTTTCAAACTTAGTGTTGCAGTGAATCCGAAACTATTCATCATATTTTTTGTTTATTCTCCTGCTTATTCTCAATACAAAGAGAAAGACTTCTGGAAGCTCCGTTTTGCCAGCTAGAACTGTTCTTGGCTTTTTTTGCCTGGCCCTGCATGATTTTAATAATCAAATAATGATGCCTTCGCTTGTCTTTCTCTTATTAAGCTAATCTTTTTACAGCTTTGAATTCCTTGAGTTTTCCTTACGGTAGACTGACTCCTAAACAACATGTTTTTTTATCACTCTATTTGGCAATAAATATTCATGTAAGCAGTATTATTATAAATAACTTGTAACTTGAAAATTTTCGTTTTTACTATTACTACTATTCCCCATCTGCCTCTTTTCTTATTCTCCTACCGTCTGCTTCTTGACCCATCCCCCGTTGCGGGTACGTGTCATTGCCTGGAATCATCATCACCTTCTTTTTCTGCCCTCCATCTTGTGTGAACCAGTTGATGGCTATGGCTGCAACGGGTGCCTCTAAACCGTGCGTATTTGAGATCACTTTTTTGCCTTTCGCTGCTATTTCCATTGCCACAGAAGATTCACAGAATTGTGCTAGCCTTCGTAAGGAGCCGAATGTCGGTCATAAACGAGACAGTTACGCACGTTGGCAGTCTAGTTGGTTCGGACACACACACACACACACACACACACACACACACACACACACACACACACACACACACACACACACACACACACACACACACACACACACACACACACACACACACACACACACACACACACACACACACACACGCACACACGCACACACACACACACACACACACACACGCACACACGCACACACACACACACACACACACACACACACACACACACGCACACACGCACGCACGCACGCACGCACGCACGCACGCACGCACGCACGCACGCACGCAGCACTGTGTGCCTGTCATTTTCTTTGTCTGCCTCCCTCCTGTTGCATTCCAAATTGTAATCATGACGATCAGTGCCTTTAATATTGGAAATAACGACAAAGGAATGATAATGAAATGGTAAAACTCGACTGATTTGTGGTACCTAGAAAAATATACTTTTGAAAAACCAATTCCTTGAATGGATTATGTGCCCTTTAAAATTAATTAAATAAATAAATTATGGGGTTCAGCGTGCCAAAACGACAATCTGATTATGACGATAGTCGTAGTGGGGGACTCCAGAAATTTGGACCTCCTGGGTTTCTTTAACGGGCACCTAAATCTAAGTACACGGGCGTTTTCGCATTTCGCCCCTACCGGAATGCGGCCGCCGTGGCCGGGATTCGATCCCGCGACTTCGTGCTTAGCAGCCCAACACCATAGCCACTAATCCCTAATATTTTGGGTCCTCTGCTACCCGTAAGATGCATGGTTGTTCACAGTCGAAAAAAACTTTGCAAATCTCATTGTCCTCGCACGTTTTAAGCATTGGCCCGATAATAAATTTGCTTCTTGCTCTATGCTTAAAAGGAACACGTGTCGTAAATGCTTTTTTGCAGCATCGAGCATCGATATGAAAATTACAGTGTGGGATTCGTGTGGAAGCAACGCAAAATTCTTCACTGGCGCATTGCTTCGTACGGGTGGGGTGGGGGGGGGGGTGCATTCCTCCTGCAATGAACTGAAATGTTCCGGTGATGACGGTGCCTCCACGCTTGGCTTGTGAACATTTTAGTTTTTACGCTGAGAGATCTTCCAATCCTCTTTCTTTGATTATTTACGTCGGCGAGGGAAGAGTGTAGCTACTAGAAGAGCGTCGAAAATTAATATTCACGCCCAGCTGAAGACATAAAGCGTGTCGTCCTAGGAGTGCGCGCTTCATCTGCGTATTTATGTTAATTTGCACCCCGCTTCTAATAGTTGTGTTTCACGAACCAGCCCAACGATAAGTACTCCCGCCACGAAGGAGCGGCGTGGGAATGTGGGAGGTGAAGGGATTACCGTGGGCAATATAGGGTAAGCGTGTGGGCTCTTCTGCCACAGGTCTCAGAAAGAGAGTGACCGGGACGTGGATAACAGGGTGAAGCTGCAAAATCCCCATATGAAGGACATCAAAGTGGACCACCTGTACCATTTGGCGCTGTCCACGGCCACCCACCAAATGAAGGACATGTTCGGCGACATCAAGGTATTTGGAGAAGAGAAATAAAGCTCTTGTGATACTACATGCCACCAGTAACCATAAATGGGGCTCACGGATGTTAGTTACTTGAGAGCGCCGCAAGTTAATGTTTCGTAGTGAATGAAACTGTGGACAATAAATTTTGTACAACCACTCTTACTTCGTATAGTCACCGAAAACTCAAAGCCTAGAATCGAAATTCTTCCTTTATATAAGCTAAAGTGAATGTTTGCTTTATTATAGTTAAGTCGAAGAAAGCGGTTTATGTCTAGGTGCAACGAAATTTGTCCCCGAGGCCGTGTTTGGCTGCAATGTCAATGTTTTATTTTATGCTCATACTCTGCACGCCGAGTGACTTTCGATTCATTGGCTTTTGTTGCTTGCTTTTCCTTGTGTCTATGAGGATTGTATTTACAGTAATGTCGTTACACATAAGAGCCGTGCCACATGGGCGTGCTATTAGCACAGTACCTTTATTTTCTGGCGCTGTATTTGCACGGAAATCGCAATGTTTTCTACATTGCGACGGACCATTCGCATTCGCAGTTCGTGTGCATGGGCGGCACGACGTCACGGATGGAACGCTTCGCGCAGTTCGTCAAGACGGGCCTCGACATCCAGCTGCCCACGGGCTCCGACCTCTACGACATCAGCCAGGCCTCGCACCGCTACTGCATGTACAAAGTCGGACCTGTGCTCTCCGTCAGCGTGAGTGCGGTCCTGTCTACCCGTTGCCAGTATCCTTCACCTTAGTGATGCGGTATTAACATTCGCGTCACACTGGTGTGCACGATTATGGCCGAGTCAGCTCCGTTACCCGAGCAAGGTACCCAATCAAACCGCTGGAAGGAGGGAATATTTTTCGTCGAAAGAAAGGCAGTTCAAGCGGTGATTATTCCAATAAATAAATAAATAAATAAATAAATAAATAAATAAATAAATAAATAAATAAATAAATAAATAAATAAATAAATAAATAAATAAATAAATAAATAAATAGACATATCCAATGAATTCCGTATTATGTAAGCTGCGCTCAGCGTGCGTTCTTCCATTTCGCTCCATCGGTCTTTCACTGCTCGCTAAGCTCCTTGGTATTCACATCTTATTGGATGTAGTCTTGTCATCTCTTCTCTGGCTGACCTCCATTCGTTTGGGGCCTCTGCTATCCGTAAGATGCAAGGCTCCCCGATGTAGTAGTCTTCACTGTCTAGATTCCGGACAATGTAGCTCTCATCCTTTGCCCTTATGTGGCCTATGGGCCAATGACTCTACTTTTCTGGCTGCAACGTACGCTACTGAGACTGTTCTTCGAATACAACCATTCTGAACTCACCGTTTTCTTGTGGCAGGTCAATTTTAATACCATTTCTGCCACTTGACACGTTTTAAACGTTATTCTTCTATTACAACTCTGTGGTTGGCATGTTGGTCGTACGAGCAGTAATGTGCTTTTGGCATTTAACCTTGGCTGGCAACTTCTTTTCACGTATATCTTAAGAGCTGCTTCATGCATACCAATCCTTAACAAATTTTGCTGCTCATTTCCTCAGGGAAAATTTTTCATGTCAGTAGTGGCGTGGCATGGTCTGTTACATCGGCTTACCGATGCGACGATATGCAATGTGGGTGCGGTAGAGCCTTATATAGAAGCCACCGAGAAAAAAGTATTGTGCGTGTTTTCGTCACCACTTACTGTACAGTCAACAGCAAAAGTTTGCGGGATGTGCGAGCACGTGGCAAAGCGACCCTCCTCCCCTTTTAGCGGTGAACCCCTGGTGTCGAGACCGACGCCTGCACGCATGCGCGTCCCTCCGATACTGCAAGCGTGCATGTTTCCGTGCTTCCTCTTTGCGCGCCGGCGATATCCGAATGTAGCCGCGAGGTAGCCCACTTGCAATATGCGCCGTGGCGGCTTCGACGGGCAGAACTTCGTTTAGTATACAACGGAAATCAATTGTCCGTTTTTGTCTTGCCGGTCTCCTTCTATATAGCGCGTCTTCTGCCACGCCCTTCTGCGGTCGAACGCACCGTTCGTAAAAAAGAAATAAACAACGAAAATTGGCCATGAGAAGGTGCAGCCTAGAAAAAGAAAAATGACTTGTTGCGTTCGCCACCGGGCCGGCCCTATGCGTCAGCGCACCCGACTCGACAAAAAGCGGCCACAAGTTCATGTTCCTAAACACGTTTCACACAGTTTCGCCCGTCGAAGCCGCCACAGCGCATATCGCAAGAGGGTTACCTCGCGGCTACATTCGTATATCACCGGCGCGCAAGGAGGAAGTGCGGAAATATGCACGCTTGCAGTCTGGGAGGGAAGCGCATGCGTGTAGGCGTTGGTCTCGACACCAGGCGTCACCGCTAGAAGGGGAGGAGGGTCGCTTTGCCACGCGCTCGCACGTTCCGCAAACTTTTGCTGTTGACTGTACATCATTACATAGTTTCAGAAATCAGTTAACCTCGTACTGCTTACATACATTTGCTGCCATGAGCGCGCATGCGCCGGTATTAACTAGCTACGGTAAGTTTGCTTCATGAGGAACCAAGTTGCCCGTCAAACCATTCTTGTACGGTAAGATTACCGGGACGGCTGTCGCCGGTTACCGCGATTGCATGACAACACGGCAGTGTTCACAATCTGTCCACTTCAATCCTAATTCGCCCGTGTTTCTTGCTATGCGCAATGACAGAAAGAAGTGGCAGAATCATCCATCGCTTACTATATAATATCATTCGAAGGACAAAGTATAGGCGATGTTTTGTCGTTATTATTGATATCTGTTTGTCGATTTACACTGAGCAGATGACGTCGCAGCACTTAGCGACGGCCAAAACTGCGCAGCGGTATCCATTTCCAGTGTTCGACTGACGTCAAAAAAAAGAAGCCCTTGCGCGGCAAGTGCTTACGTGCTAACAGCACTCTAACGAAGAATGTTGAATGCTGCTGGACAACCTGACTATATCGCTGGAATAGCAAATAGTCAGTATTGTTGTGAGCAGAGGAACGGTGTGCCACAAACGATGTAAAAAAGAGAGAGATGGGCGGAGGCACCATCTTGGAGTTTATGTGACATCAAATAGTGTGTCAGCATCTGCCGAAGCTGGTTGACTGTTGGGCAAACACATTTTATTCGGACAACGGTGGAATTTTCTTAAATGGTGAAAAGTTAAACGTACCGTCAAGGTGCGACACAACTCGTGACCTAAGATAATGTCATGGATGCCGCGGCCGATAAATGGCGAGAAATTTAAAACGATAAATTTAGCCGACTATTACTCTGATAACTGACAATTTCGTGCCGCTCGTAAAATGCAGATACTCATTTGAGAGTCTAATCCGCTAGTCCGGAGAACTTTAGTGCTTCTCCCAAGTGTCCATTTAACGATGTGGTCTTCTGCGCAGCACGGCATGGGCTCCCCGTCTCTCTCCATCGTGATGCACGAGCTGCTCAAGCTGCTGCACTATTCCCATTGCACCAGAGACGTGGTCATGCTGCGCCTTGGAACTAGCGGTGGCATTGGTGCGTTCTAAGTGCACCACGTTTACATTTCGTAAAAACACCGTCAAATACTTTTTTTTCGATACCATTTACTGTAGAAAGGTAGGGAATAAATTTCCGTGGTGGAACGCTGTTCCATCAGTTTTGTCGAGTGATAGGACGGTTTTGCTTGCTTTGGGAGAGGACACAGACGCTGCTTGGTGCCGTCATCAACTACAGCATCTACAATTGCACCACAACACACAGACGCTGCTTCCGTGGCAGCAGCAGCGAGCGAATTGAGCTTCACACTGCGTCTCACTTCAATACGAATTAAGCGTGGAATGCGCAGCGCATACGAAGCTACCAGCATTCGGCGCACTTTGTACACATCGCAGATCGCTTTGAAGATGAGGCCCGCGCGACCGTGCACTTTGTGCAAATCGCAGATAGCTTTCAAGATATGGGCGCCCACGCTGCGTACGCAGCAGCCGTCGCTAGTGGCACACTAAGTCCCAATTTGACCTTGGCTGAGGTTGAAGGTCAGATATAAGGAACCAGGTGGTTTGTGGGTTTGTAGCTGGAGCAGTAGAGCTGTCGCTCTAAAAGCGAGAAGAAAGGCACGTCCGGCAAAGTGAAGGAATACTTGTATGAAATAAGTCACGTGATATGTCGTGGTGGTTCGGTATAATGCAGCTTATCGCCACTGGAAAGTTTCAGCTGCTGAATTCCATGATACTCATGTCATAGTTACCTCACGCGAACACTCTTACGTCCCGGAACTCGGAGTGCAAAGGATAAATCAGTACCAAGAAATGCATCCACGTGTGAGTAGTCATCGACAGCGGCGAGAGTATAAGAATGGGTTAACAACAACAACAACAACAACAACAACAACAACAACAACAACAACAACAACAACAACAACAACAACAACAACAACAACAACAACAACAACAACAACAACAACAACAACAACAACAACAACAACAACAACAACAACAACAACAACAACAACAACAACAACAACAACAACAACAAAACATGCATAGACCATTACACAAGTACGAACGTGCAGAGTCAATTCGAATGTGTTACTGTTTCATTTCGACTTGCATGTTGATGGACAAATTGAAACACTTTCGTGATTTTCATTTCGTGCTGTCCACTCACCCAGGGATTTCCCCTGGGTCGGTCGTCATCAGCACAAACGTCCTGAACGGTCTGCTGAAAGAGGAGCTGGAAGTCGTGAGTACTTTGAGTTTCTTACTTGTCGCTTTGTCGCTCTTATTTTTGTCCTCACTGAAATGTACGTATGATAAATCACTGATGGTGTACCCGTATTTATTCATTTAAAGTACTTTCAGGGCTCTAAGGCACTACAGAAAGGTGCGGAAAAAGTAAGAAAGACATGCAGCTAGCAATAGCAATACAAGAAAAATTCTTACGAGGCATTTTGCAAAACGAACATCAATTGTTGAGCCTAAGGCATCAGTGGCGGCGGGAAGCTGGTTACATGCGACCCTTGTCCTTGGAACTAAATAATCATTCCACGAGTTTGCGCGACTAGACGGTAAGTCCACTTTGTAAACGATGACCGGTTCTGACTGAATGTAACGAGGGAGATGACAAAGGGCGTCCTTCATAGTACTGTTGTAATGATAGATTTTATGAGAAAGATTCAGGCGAGGGCGCTTAAGGTGGAGAGAAGGGTCACACAAGTTGAGGGCTTTCTTCATTGACCTGACACTGAAGTGACGTGAATAATTCGATAAAATGAAACTTTCTTTGCATTAGGTTTTGTACAACGTAGACCTCTTCCCATATAGCATTGCCTTCTGCGTGTGACACTGATATCTCTCCAGTCTGTATTTATGACGATTCCCCTTGGCTTTCATGAAGTTCGTTCTGGGCGAGCGTGTGACGCGTCCCTGCGTTCTGGACGGCGACCTGGTGCGCGAGCTCATGGACGTGGGCAACCGGTTCTTGCCTGCCCTGCAAATTGTGCGCGGCAAGACGCTGTCCACCGAAGACTTTTATGAGAGTGAGCGCTTTTGTCTGGCTTCATGGAATGTGCCTGGCCCATCGTACGCTGCACCTGGCACGACTGGCTCACTATGGATACCGAGAGGCCAGCTTATTGTGTAGCTCGTGACGCTCTATTGCCGAGCACACGATAAATATTCTGGGTCTATTGTCCAGAAATTGCGTAGTTGCTCTATTTATTTAATAATGTAAATACCTCCAAGGCCCTATAGGATTTTACAGAAGAGACGCCCTACTGGAAAACTGGATTAATTTAGACAATATGTAGTTCTTTAAGATGCTGCAATAGCACTGTACACGAGCGTTTTCTCATTACGCCGTAATAGAAATGCGGCAGCCGCGGCTGGAAGCGCAACTTCATGCTCAACAGAGCAACGCCTTAGCCGAGCACACGATGCTGGAGACAAAACAATGCATACAAATTACCATGAGCACCAACTTCTGGCAAGATTCATCGTTCTTTGTAAGCATGTTATTCATAAACAAGTGATGTTTTCAGAAGGACGAGTGCCATGTAGCCATCCTAGATGGACAGCACGGGACGGTGGTGTTTTATGACTAACGACCATATGCGGCCTTCGTCCTCGGTTTTCCTAAAGTGTACACACCATGTTCCAAGCGAGTTGAGTTTGTTGAGCACCAGTGTTCGTGATGTTTCTACTTGGTTCTCGTCGGGCTGTTACCCGCAGTTTATATTAGGACGCACAAATTAGGCCTATTCTTCGTTGACAGAAAACAAATTTTTGTGCGCGTTGATTGGTATCCGTGTTGCCAACGTAGCTTTGGGTCCACGTTCTATGGGCGCAGGCCAAGGCCGACTGGACGGCGCGTTTTGCACCTACTCGGAGCAAGCCAAGCGCCAGTTCATGGACAAGCTCCGGGCCATGGGCGTGCGCAACATCGAGATGGAGGCTTCCATGTTCGCCGCCATGTGTCACTTCGCCGGCCTGAAAGGTGTGCGCACCGCGCGCAAGAACAAACAAACATAACCTTCGAAAAGTTTGTGTAAACGGCGACGGCACTGTATTCGCCGGAAGCTCTACTTTCACTACTAGTTTCCATCAGCAGAGTGTTCGTCTGGGTGTGTCTTTAAAGGAATCGCAGCCCCGATTATTTGAAGGAGTTATAAGCAGTGTAGCCGTATGCCGCTTACAATACGAAAGGTTGCAGACCTCGGGTGGCACCGAACATCTGTCCGTCCTTTGCTGGTGGCATGCCAAGCCATGACTTTGGTTTCAGTATATGTGCGATGGTCGGTCTTGATGCGCGAATGGCCAGCTTCTGGTAGACTGTAAAACCAGCTAGGATACGTGTGGGTGAGAAGGAAGTGCCGGGCGTAAGCCAAAGCTAGTGCCCTACAGGCGACCCCAAAGGTTTGCCTTATTCTCCATTAACATATCTTGTGTGCATAGTACTGTGCAATAAGGCTTGTATTTAAGAAATTAGTTTGAAGGCGTTGTACAAAGACGGCCATTTTTGTAATGACCTCAGTGCTTGTCATGTATGCATGCCGCTTGCGCAGGAGGCGTGGTTTGCGTTACGCTGCTGGACCGTCTTGAGGGTGACCAGGTTAACCTCCTGGGCTCCGAGATGATCGACTTGCAGGAACGGCCGCAAGAGCTTGCCCTCCAGTTCATCCGCCACAGGTTGGGCCTACCTCCGAAGATGAATAAGTACATGGTCTGAGAAGACGCGCAGGTCTACATGGGACTCTCGCAGAGGGCTTGTGGGCTTCCCTGACACCCTCGGCGCAGGAGTCTCGTTTCCATGGAGCGACAAAAGCTCAAACTGAAATTGGGGGACCGTACATCATCATGGCCTTTACATCGCTTTGAATCACGCTGGCCCGTATAATATACTATCACGTGCCACAGTGGCATGGAATTGCTTTCATATCGGCCTCCACTGTATTTCGGTTTACCTGTAAGAGTATGTCGGGAATATAAGTGCTCCTGCTTTACCAGACATTCATGAGAAAACCTATGTACCACAGCAATATAAGTGTAGCCTGTCTTGCTTTCAATGTACTGCTCGTCACATGGTAAAACACATGGCTGAAAGCGACCGAACACAACTTTGACACTGACGTACAGACTGAGACTGATATCAATACTGCAGTGAACCTTTAAAGCTTTCATATTTTTCTCGCTTGATGTAGGCATCTAATTGAGCAAATTTACAGATTCATTTAAGTAATTCTGCACACGCCTGAAGTGCAATGAAAATAATTTAAAATGTACACCGAAGTAGACAAAGAACACATCGCGAACTTGAAATATTTCTTGAGAAAGACAAAAAAAGCGAACGAGATTTTACAGCGCGCCTTGCAAGCCGTATGTTCACCCTGCTCATCAGTGCACGCAGAGTAAATCGTCTGTATAGCGTCTTATCTTAGCTAAACAAAAATAGTAAGTTGAGAAAATATTCATTTCAGGAAGGATAAAAAAAGAAATGTCTTAACGTCATATATAGCTGTCACCCAAAATTTACGTCTTCATGCAAAGATTGCCAAGTCTGCCGACGTTGCTCAAGTAAAACCACCTCCTTGGCAAAGAGGACGGAAAAAGACTCTTCATGTACATAAGCGGCTTTGACAAATAGCACGGCCAGTTCAAATCTGAAAAAGGAACCGATACATGTGGACAGGAGATGCCATGCTTTTGAGAGACAATGGAGGCAGAGGTCAAATGCAATATGTGCAGTCCTTGATGCAGGCTGTGCTAGGGCAAGACCCGTCTGAAAACAGGGAAACATGCAGCGAAGAAATAGAAGAAGGAACCGAATGAGTAATGCTGATAGCGCACGCGTTCTTTTCACTATGCTCCAAGCCATTCAAGTCCAGACACTGCTGCTTAACTGTCGCTTTCCGAAACCCTTTTTTCGCTTCGGGTTCGTTGCACCCTGTATTATGCCTTGGAACGAGCGCAGTGCAAAAATTCAAATCGCTATGGCGGGAGAGAGGACCGGAAATAGACATTGCGAAGCGCGAAAGCGCCCTGCTTCCCGCTCCATTATGCACAACACCGAAATGACATGGTGGCACATTTATTACTTCTTGATCTTCCGCCACCATGGCAGTGTTTACTGATGGTCGCCAATAAACACGAAAAGAGAGAATGGAGACTTGGGTTAGAAACGTCTTCGATAAAGCTTCTGTCGCGAACATTTTAGAAATTTCTCGTCGCTCTCCAGAAGACGCCAAGAAGCTAGCGTCAAGATGCGTATAAATATCAGTAGAATTATTTATGCGGGTATAGAACTTGCTCAGCCACCTAATTATCACGCCGATGCAATTACCACGTGATCAAGCGAGCCGCGTGAACGCAAATATCAACATTAAATTCTGGAGTTTCACGTGCCAAAACCACGATATGATTATGAGGCACGCCCGTAGTGGGGGACTCTAAAATAATGCGCACCATCTGAGTTTCTTTAGCGTGCACCCAATGCGCGGCGTACGGGCATTCTTGCGTTCCGACCCCATCGATATGCGACCGGGATTGGATCTTGCTTCCAGGCACTTAGCAGCGACACACCAAGGCCACTACGCCACCATGGTGGGCAACTCAAATATCGACGTCATAACAGGACAGTTCACAGCCCACACAACGCTTGGGAAATGCCTTTCCGATGCGTTATGATGTCGACACCTTCTGCTTCATAGGCGCAGTGAATTCGGCAAGACAAGAAAGTTTGAAGTTAACTTGATGTTAATAAATGTTAACCTTAGTTGCTGAGTCTTCAGAACGAATCAGTCGAGTTTACTCATAAGAATATATCTAGAGAGCAAGTTATATTTTAGGAAAATGTACAATGAAAAGGTTTAGCATTAGGTAGTGTTCGCGGGTAACAAATACAATACATTCGTGTACCATAATGCAATGATCCGTAGAGAAACGACAACATCACATTGCAAGCTATTGTAATCAAAAAAATTCTGCAAGTTCGGGCATACACTTCTAGCTATATTTAAGACTCATCGAATTAACATAAATAAAAAAAAGTCATATGCGGCCATATTTTGCGAAAAGAAATTTCCATATTTTGTTTTTATGAAACAAAAAAGCACTGACAATATAAAAGGAACTCATCAGCATGTCTGCGTCCACGTCCCTCACCGTGAATGCTTAAAGTCAGCCCCCCCCCCCCCTCCCCTCTACAGGTCAACTGTAGCACTGGTGTACCCATTCGACAAGCGCTGAAAGTGATATTAATACTAGTAGTGCTTTTTGCAGGGTAATCTATAACTATCCAATTCTTTCATTAATTATTTAATCATAATTAATCGTTTAGCCGGCAATATCATTACAATATTATTACTAATATGAATGAGATAGTTCAAGCGGCTGAGGAGTTCTATAGAGATTTATACACTACCAGTGGCACCCACGACGATAATGAAAGAGAGAATAGTCTAGAGGAATTTGACATGCCACAAGTAACGCCGGAAGAACTAAATGAAGCCTTGGGAGCTATGCAAAGGGGCCAGGCAGCTGGTGAGGACCAGGTAACAGCAGGTTTGTTGAAGGATGGTGGGCAGATTGTTCTAGAAAAACTGGCCACCCTGTATACGCAATGCCTCATGACTTCTAGCGTACCGGAATCTTGGAAGAACGCTAACATAATCCTAATCCACAAGAAAGGGGACGCCAAAGACTTGAAAAGTTATAGACTAATCAGCTTACTGTCCGTTGCCTACAAAGTATTTACTAAGGTAATCGCAAATATAATAAGGGACACCTTAGACTTCTGTCAACCAAAGGACCAGGCAGGATTCCGTAAAGGCTACTCAACAATAGACCATATTCACACTATCAATCAGGTGATATAAAAATGTGCGGAATAAAACCAACCCTTATATATAGCTTTCATTGATTACGAGAAAGCGTTTGATTCAGTCGGAACCTCAGCAGTCATGGAGGCATTGCGGAATCAGGGTGTAGACGAGCTATATGCAAAAATACTGAACGATATCTATAGCGGCTCCACAGCCACCGTAGTCCTCCATAAAGAGGGCAACTAAATCCCAATAAAGAAAGGCGTCAGGCAGGGAGATACAATCTCTCCAACGATATTCACAGCTTGTTTACAGGAGGTATTCAGTGACCTGGATTGGGAAGAATCGGGGATAAGAGTTAATGGAGAATACCTTCGTAACTTGTGATTCGCTAACGATATTGCCTTGCTTAGTAACTCAGGGGACCAATTGCAATGCATGCTCACTGACCTGGAGAGGCAAAGCAGAAGGGTGGGTCTAAAAGTTAATCTAAAAACTAAAGTAATGTCTAATAGTCTCGGAATAGAACAGCGGTTTACGATAGGTAGCGAGGCACTGGAAGTGGTAAGGGAATACATCTACTTAGGGCAGGTAGTGACCGCGGATCCGGATCATGAGACTGAAATAATCAGAAGAATAATAATAGGCTGGGGTGCGTTTGGCATGCATTCTCAGATCATGAACAGCAAGGTTGATATTATCCCTCAAGAGAAAAGTATGTAATAGTTGTGTCTTACTAGTACTCACCTGCGGGGCAGAAACCTGGAGGCTTACGAAAAGGGTCCTACTTAAATTGAGGACGACGCAACGAGCTATAGAAAGAAGAATGATGTGTGTAACGTTAAGGGATAAGAAAAGAGCAGATTGGGTGAGGGAACAAACGCGAGTTAATGACATCTTAGTTGAAATCAAGAAAAAGAAATGGGCATGGGTAGGACATGTAATGAGGAGGGAAGATAACCAATGGTCATTAAGGGTTACGGACTGGATTCCAAGGGAAGGGAAACGTAGCAGGAGGCGGCAGAAAGTTAGGCGGGCGGATGTGATTAAGAAGTTTGCAGGGACAACATGGCCACAATTAGTACATGACCGGGGTAGTTGGAGAAGTATGGGAGAGGCCCTTACCCTGCAGTGGGCGTAACCAGGCTGATGATGATGATGATGATGATGATGAATCGATTGATGTGGCATGAGCAAAAACAGGGAATCAGCTATTGTTGTATTGCTGCATGCATTTTTTCGAGGCACTGCACATGACGGTTACCACCCTTGTTCGACTAAGATACTTGGCACAGCTGTAGCATGTCGGTTCATGAGCCAGCTGAGAGTGAAGCTACCTGGAAGGGAATGAGTGAAGGTTCACCGTGGTTTCTTTAGAATACGAGTTAATTATAAGTGGTTTAGTTTTGCGTTCATTGCTGTGTTGTAGCAAAGGCGCATGCATTTTGTCCACTGTTGTAAGTAAATAGGTGCGAAACCATAAATAGATTGTTGCAGGGCCCTGACATGCTTACTAGATTTCAGTTTCAACCAAAGCAGCTGACTTGATGTATGCCTTCCCTGACTTCATCTTCTGTGGGCATTTTGTGGTCGGGATTAGCGATATATATATATATATATATATATATATATATATATATATATATATATATATATATATATCCGTCCACCGAAAGGAGGAGACTTCAAGCCCTGCTCACCGTCCCTAAGAATGTGCCCGCGTCCTCAGGGCGCTTTGCCGTGGCAACTAGAGCTATTTGTAACCCTCATAATAGTATGCTGACAGCTGGGCTGAGACGTTTAGTTTGCGTGAGCAACGATTAGTCTTGACATGTTTGTAGTATCCAAAAAATGTCAGCAAAGAATATCAGCATATGAATACGTACTGGTAGTCATCCAACCTGAACTAGCATTTTCGTGCAGGACACCGATTAAAGCCTTGTTACTCGATACCGAAAAAAAAGATGTTGAGGTTTAGATCGTTTGCCCCCATCGCTCATGCATCCATTAAAATCTCCTAATGCGCTTCAGCTTTACTTTCTTATCTTCACTGGTGCCGGTGCTTTTCTTATTGCTCATTTTCCTTCACTTTGCGACCGTTACGTAATTCCTAAAAAATAAAAATATAAGCCCAAATCTGCCTCATCGCGCCGGCACAAAGGAACGGATGCCAATTGTTCCTTGCGAAATGTAAGGCAGATAATTGGTCTACTACGTTTCTCTACTGCGAACTCTAGAGCTCCAAAAAACCGCCAGCAGAGCAGCACGCGTCCATTTTCTGAGAAGTCTTGCATCTGCAAGCTCACTCTAAGCGAAAGCTACTTTTGGTGGTGAGCCGATTTCGCGATTTTAATGACGCATGGTTTTCGACTACGAAAGGATGATGGTGTTGCAAAGTTTTCATTCGAGGATTGGCGACTAGGCCGTAAGTAGGCTACTGGATGAGTCTTCAATAACGGCGTTCTCATGAGTGTTTGTTCAGTTGACGTTACTCTTTTCTTTGCGTGAGGAAGAATACGCCATGGTATGATACTTGACGCCCCACGCAAGACCGAACCGAAAATTTAAAATGGCCGACACGAACAAAAAGGATATAAGTTGCAGCTAGCGAACTCCTGACTCAGATGAAGTCGCTGTCCAAGCAAGATACGCTCACTCGAAAGTTTTGCTGGATGGAATAACAGAAAAGAAGCTGGAATCAAAATTCCTTAACTCTCTTCACTTTAACGAAAATTCGAATTGACACTTGCGAGAACCCTAGTAGACATAGACTTGGTACTTACAACAGTTGAATCTTTGTTTTGTTTGGAATTTATGAAGCTGAGTGCAAGAGCATCAGCGTTAGTTTTTTGTTGATCGTAAGTATTGAAATTTTGTACCAATTATAAATATAGAAGACAGACGAGATAGAGTGCTGATTCAATAAAACGCCCAATCGAAAACCGGTATCCTTTTGGCTACACTGTATTCGTCTTTAAAATAGAGCTTATAGGCTTCAGCTGCTGGGAGTTGGGAAACTCGGCAGGCAATGATCGGTATTTTAGCTTACGTGTTATCCACGACTTCTTCTAGGGCAGAGAAGGATGCACATATTTGCTTTTTACATGCCGGTACACTGGTTTCACTTTATAGTTCTAAGATGTACGCCTCTTAGTCTGTGTAACCAGAAGCCGCGGTCGCAGTAAGAGAGCGCAATAAGGCCCTCAGTAAATTGAAAAGTAAGCATTCTCATTCTGTTCAAACACTTGTGGAATACCTTTTTAAAACCTTAACTGGCTTTCAGTTGTTCGCTGAACTTCTTTCGCGGTGAAAGCGTAGCGGCCTGTTATCCGAATACTTGTGGTTTTATTTCAAACCGTTACATCGCGTCCAGTTTCAAAACTAAGTATGATCGTTTGTCTCTGAGCTCTGCAAATAGCCGACGCAATACGCTACCTCAGGTATCTGGGAGAGTTCTTACGCATCGCATAAGCGCTGTCTCAGGTAATATAAGAACTGTTACAATAAGAACTGAATAAAGCTTAAGACTCAATATTTGCACAGGTAGTTTCTTTCATAAGACGCTCACAGTTGTGGCATTTTATGGTTTGAATGCCTATATTAGGCATCCTATTTCACTGTCTTTTGATCTTTTGGGTGACCACAAGTTCAACTTCTGTCGCCACGGAAGCGACAAGAACCACCTTTCACTTAAGCCTTGAGTGCGCAAAAGAAATGTTTATCTAATTTAGTGCAGATTTATCATGCATGCGATAATAAATCATATGTATTTTATATTCACCTTCATATAGGTTATTCACGTGCTGTAATCTCCGCAATGATGGTAGCCGGACAGTATCGATGTTGACTTAAGTTTGTGCGTCATCATGTGTAGTATATCTCCAGCTTCAACACAGTGGAAATTTTTGGGAGTTAAACATGAACGATCCAAGTTTTTCCTGCAGTTAGAAAGATATGGCAGGGTTTAACAGGCGGTAGTGGATCAGTACTGCTGCCTCTTGGTTTTCAGTGCCGTGAGGATCTCACTGGTAGTGCTAGGGCACTGTAATACAAAGTTATTCCAAGGTATTTATATACAATTTTTTTCTTTAGATCTCTGCTATTCGCCAAACATTTTTTTTAATTATGTGTTTTACGTGCCAAAACCACTTTCTGATTTTGAGGCACGCAATAGTGGGGGACTCCGGAAATTTCGACTACCTGGGGTTCTTTAACGTACACCTAAACCTAAGTGCGCGGGTGTTTTCCCATTTCACCCCCATCGAAATGTGGCCGCCATGGCCAAAACATTTTTGGGGCAAGGCCCACTACGCCTGTGCGTCGCAACACGTCGCAAAAACCACGAAATCTCCCCATCTCGACATGACTTGCACGCACTGACTGTGCATCACTGGGCTGAACAAAAGAAAAACATATGTCTGATTATATACCTTCATCACCATTAGCCTTTCGGGATTGGCGATAATATTTTCGGGCCATGCCTAGTTCGGCTCTCTGTCGCATGACGTCACAAAACCGCCGAAAGGTCACCGCGTCAAAGTGATGTGTACGCGCTAAAGATACAGTAATATGCTTAACATGCTAAACAAAACTGAATATTTTTTGGGTAGCCGGAGACTGCCCTGTTCCAAAATGAATTGAAGACAGCTGTTCACTGATCACTCCGGGTGCTCCGTTCTCGGTGTTTCCCGCGAGAATTGATTTCTTTGCATATAATAGAAATTTTGTCTTGGCAGGATAACGTTTTCTTGCCCTTTCGGCACGTATGCGACATCGCTCTACCGAACCTTCTTCACAGAGCATGCGTCTTGGCGAGAATTTTAGAGCCCCGTTGAACGCCACCGCAATCGTCACGAGACACAGCAAGTTAAGCTAGGGAAAACGGGCCAATCGGAGACGCCGGTACCTCTTTTCTCAACTGGTGATCTACACGTTTGTTGGATTAAGAGGAGACCCACAGCAACGCAGATGAAAATATGCAGGTGGTGTCATCTGTGGTGCGCCGGGCTGCGCCCACTCACAGCAAGGTTCGAGGGTGCACTGTACAGCGGCGGCCCCTCGCCTTGCACGCAGTGCAATCGAGAGCGGAGGTGCAGGGTGTATTGCTGTACCTCGGGGAATCGAAGGCCTAGGTGCAGTGCATTGTTAATAGGTGCAGAAGGTGCAGTGAAACTTGGTAGAATCGATTAAACCTTACTTTGACTTCGCTCGCTCAGCCCCGCTAAAACCCTCTGCGCTTCTGCGGGCTCGTCGCCTCTCGTCAGCGAATTAGACAAAATAAACCTGTCGCGGTAAGCAATGCTATTCGGTTTGAAAGAAAACAAAAGTGGCCTGCTATAAACGACGAGAGCGTTTTTATTGGACTGTTGAAATAAGCTTCCTTTGAGTGGTTACGTAAATTTGACATCAGGAGGTTGCAATAAAGTCAGAACGAAATAACTTTATGTTATAGCGCCCCTTCGCGTTCATATAAGGTAGCAATATCTTATATTAGGCGATATGCAGAATACTGTTAACGTTCATTAAAGCAATCCCTGTAATGAAAGCACATACTCTTTCGTAAGCCTTGTATATTGAAACCTTAGGATGCCGGAAAGCACAGCTTAAAACGACTATCCGAGGTGGCCTGGAAGCTTGTGAGGTCAAAGTAGTCTCTAGTTTGGACTTGCTAACAATGTTAAAGAGCTCCTATATAGTTTGTCATCCGATGCATTTTTATTTCGACATTATATAATCAAGTCACCCGACCCTTACCATCCCTAGCCTTAACAGGATGAAGTCTCAGAAAATTGTCGCAGATGACTTTAGCATTCAGCATGGTGCAATCGGTTTTATCACTGCGCTTTATGTCGCTTAGTAGTTATAACACACAAAAAATGTTTAAATTCTTCTTGGCCGTCTGAAAGTAATTGACCTGCCGATGGAGGCTTCCGTTGAGACAAGTAAACAGAATTAGGTTCCGCGCAGAAGTTCTGACAGCCTCGCTTCCATTCTCCCGCAGTCAATCAATATCAATTTGATTTCGTGCCGCCTGTCTAGCCCAAAAGCAGCTGGTGCTCTTCTAACTGCTCCGAGAAACACCGTTGTTGCGCTTGCAACTCAATATAGTTTCACTTATTGTTTTGTTTTCTTGTGCTGTTTGCAACAAAGGTTCCATAATACTCGAGAAAGTTTGCTATAGCTTAGTTATTTACTGATCAGATTGACGCAGGTGCTTCGGGCGTTCCTTAAGGAACTTCGCGCTTTTTCCGAGTCCTTTTGTTGAGCAAGTATAAGGTGGGCTTTGAAAGCTGCCAAAGCGAAGCTTGAAGCGAAGCTTCAAGCTTCGCTTTATGGGAAACATGAACAGCTAAAATCCTGTCGAAAACAGCAACACTGAACGATATCGAGTCTGTGCCGGGAAGCGTGTGCTTCGATTTGAGTTAGTTTTAGCAAAATACGAGCCTGAGTAACTCTGCCCGAGAGAAGCACAAACACATGCTAAGAGTTATGTTTGATGCGAATGGGTTCTAATGACTCAGTCTCTTTGAGTGCGAACATAAATGTCTCTTGAGTGTAAACGCGTGGGCCCATGGGTAGTTCGAGTGAGCGTGTATCGCTGAGACCCGCAGCGAAATCCCAATACCTCCCGACACAGGTGAATTTTGTGAATTCCGATTTTCAAATATTTTAATAAGCGACTCCAAGGGGATCGTAGTACGGAAACTAATATGAGCCCAAGTGAACAAAGGCCAGAAAAACTTTGCATAATGCCATTTTATAAAGACGGCTTCGCCACAATACAGCCCCGTTATCCAAAAGTGGAGCGCGTGTACTGCCACGGGACACAGTATGAGTTCCTTAATGATACGCGTGCGCCCTCACCACCTTCTGTGAACTGTGCGAGCGCCGAGAGGCCCACTAAGTGAACGGGCACGCATTCGGAGCTATTTCGGTGGTGGCTGTGGTGATTTGAGCCTTTGTTTCATCCACGTTACGCGCGCCGTATACGTGACCGCCGTAACGGGGAACACGCTTTACTAAAATATACATGGGCTCATGCATGGGAGGATCGTATGACCAGTTTTCACGACATCACGGCACACTACCAATTACAAAGACGCATATACCCATTCCCTCACGCTAGGTTAGACAGGACGCAAGCCGTACACTTCCGACAATTACAAACATACTCTTACAGAAACCACAGACTCATGCACGCCATTTATCCAGACATGTACACTACAAACAGATGCACATCGTGTGGCGAGGTTGCCACACTAAATCACATGTTATGGGAGTGTCGGGACCTAACAAACAAGTCGGGCAGTGCCGACCCCTCCGTCTCTTCCACCGCCAGCCTCCGGTCACGCTGGATGACCGCACTGCTCAGCTCTGACCTGACAGGACAACTCTGGGCCGTCCAGCGAGCCGAGGAAGCCGTTTCGAGACAAGGTCTCGGAACCGCGTCCGCGGCGGGTGCCCAGACCCACTAAAAAGACGCCGGACTCAAATCTTGTTGATTTGAAATTAACGTTTACGCTCTCATGCGCCGTCTCTGGTCACAGTAAGAGCACCGAGGCACCTAATAACTACACTGGCAGCTATTCAAAGCTGTTTCTGACGCTGCTGCTCCAGTTTAATCCGCTTGTTTTGTTTGGGGTGACAAGTACGGTCCTATCTGTAGAAAAATAATATTTTGTTATTAAACCGATGTTCATGGCTCATATTTTTTTAAATGTTGAATAATTTGTCATTTAATTGCTACATGATTTCACGGTTTTCTGTCCAACTGCTTTGGTCATGTACAAGTCAAGGCGTTATTCCTAGTGCCACCACTGACAATAGCATTTTGTTAACCCACCTAAGGGATGAATCGGCAGGGTTCGTTCCATGCGCTCCGATTAGGATTCCTCTCTGTTCATGTACTCACAAGTGGCACGGACATGGCCCCAAAACAAGGCGCTTAAATCGACGCGGCAACGCAGGAATCTCTTTCTATTTTTGATCTGCTTCACCGCAATACATTGCGTATATTTCTACCGAATAACAATTTTGTAGTGTGCCAATGTTGACTTTAGAAAACCGGCCATTATGCAACGTTACTTGGACACTTGCCCTTAAATGAACCCAGAGCACTTCAGGGGATCGAAGTCTCTGAACCCGATAGTAATAAAGACCGGATTAACACAGGTCGACAAGCGGACAGTACTAACAAAGCCAGCCTAGATCTGCGCCACGACTTGTCAAAACATTATATTTGATCCAAAGAACTTATCTGAGAGGCTCACTAACTTGGATTAACCGTGCACTCGATGCAGCATCTTCGAATACGCTTTGTAATATGGTTATATTTATCAGTGTTAAACAAAAGATTAAAAGGCAAGTGAATTCCGTCCTTATTTTCAAAGCCGCTTTCAGCTGAGGATTGATATTAGCAGTTCTTGACTTGCGTTTTTTCGTTTGAGCATGGTTTTCTTATCTAAATGATATTAACCGTTCCATGTACCCGAAGATTTGACCGCGCGAAATAACTCATGAAGTAGCAGAAGCTTGATGTGGGTGAGTTGGTTATGCATACATGATGAAATTAGCCTAAGAAGACGCGGACGAAAGAACAACATGTACGACAAACAAGGCGCTACTTCCAAGCAGTTGGAAGTAGCGCCTTGTTTGTCGTACATGTTGTTCTTTCGTCCGCGTCTTCGTAGCGCTCATTTCATCCAATAACTCATGAATACGAGGATAGACATTTCTGTATACATAAAAAAAAATTCTCGAACTTTAAAAGGGTAACGTCCGAAGTGGCCGAACAGGTGGCAATAGCCATGGCAATGAGAGACCCCGAACGTCCTTACGTCTACACAGATTCGCGATCGGCGGCAAGAGCATTCGCCTCGGGCTCGATATCTCGGGAAGCGGCGGCCGTCCTCGGCAGCGAGGGAGCCGCGGGTCAGCACCTCGTCAAATGGTTTCCAGCCCACATGGGGGCCGACGTGCACCCCGAATTTCCCAACGCCAACGAGCTGGCGCACGGACGCGCGCGAGGACTCACGCACCGCGGCGATCGTGGCGAGCGAGGTGGCAGGGAGGGAGGGGAGCACCGAGACCCGCTGCTCACCTTCAACGAAATAACAATGCACTATCAGCTGTCGAGGAGGACCTTCCCACTCCCCCACGCTAAACTCACTAGACCACAGTCATCGATATTCAGAATGCTTCAGACAGCGTCGTTCCCCTCGAGAGGCAGACTGAGCCGTTATTCACCAGAAGTAGAGCCGCAATGTCCGGATTGTGGCGAATCTTACTGCTCGCTAGCGCACATGCTTTGGCAATGCTCCGCGTTAAGCGGCACCGTGTTCACTAAAGAAGAAGACTGGGTGGACGCCCTGCAAAGCGACGACCACCAGACCCAGCTCCGGGCCGTCCAGAGGGCTCACGAAAGGGCGGAGGCTCACGGGCTTCCCGTCCCAACGTGGGTGCGGCCCGCGACCCCTGCCGCCCACTAAACCAAGAGTGGGTGGGGAGGGGTTCCTCAGGACACATTAAAGTTATTTCCTCCTCCTCCTCCTCCTCGAACTTTAAAAGCCCTCCAAGAACAGCGACAAGTGCTGAAATATTTTATAGATGACTCAGTAAAAGCAACTATCTCGAACTTGTGCACACAAGGGGAATGGTCACTCTTGAGGCTTGATACGAAATGGGTTCCTACAGTTTCCTGCTGATCACCAGCCAGGAACCTGTAGTTCTGTTCTTTAGAAGCGGTGAAAATTTTCACAGTTGGAATGCTACCCTAATAAATGTATTCCTCCGATTCCCAGTTACAAGAGAAAATACGTTAACTTGGTTCAGTCCTGCTTCTCCGAAGCTTTTTCCATGAAGGAGACTCAACTTTGCCATATGGCTTCGCACGCTAGCCCCAGATATTGGCATCAGTGTCTCTGTAAGTCAGTGCAGCAATGAGTTCAGAGAAATGCTATTTGGTCTTTATTTCACTGTTCTAGATGCTAAAGATCGGCTTCGTTATCATATTTACCAGTCTTGGTCAAGCTTAAGCTGGTGCCTCTGTTCCACCTTTGAGCGCAGTACGTGCGAGTACTGTCAAAGGCATTTGTCCCTTTGCTTCTTTTCGTTCCCTCACGCTTGCCAGTGATCCTCGGTCGCCCGCATCATGAAGGAATAGCATTTAGGGCTTAGCAGTGCGTGCTAGATGAGGTAACGGGAAGATAAGCAGCAAAGGGGTCGGGCTTTTCCTAGTAGAAAACAACAAAGAAAAAGAAAGAAGCCACGTCTGGGCTAATTTGCCTAAATCCGCTAATGATGACAAGCGGGCCGTGCGATCTTGCCTCTTCACTGCAACGGCAGCCTGATAGGAAGCAGAGGCACTACGTGTAAGAAAAAAGACAAAACAATGAAGAAAAGAGAAGAAAAACAACTTGCGAAAGAACGAGTAAATGCATGGACGCGAGGACAAGCCGGGGATCAAGGTTGCGGTGTCATGACGGCTCACCTACGCTTGAGCCCCTCTCCGATGCCTTGCTTTCTTGCCCTCCTCATCATATTTCTGAAATTCTGTGCAGTAGAGTATCAGCTGAGGGAAACCTCTTCGGCTGCGTTCGATAATGTAGCTTGTGACATAAGGGTGGGCCGTTATAGCGTTGGCATAACTTCTCTCTTGGGGAAAGCGAGATTTCTAGTATTCGCACATGTAGGAAGATCGATTGAGGCGACATTCTTGGAAGCACGAGTGCTAGGAAGGTAGCACAAGGTGACGCCGGGTGTTTTAGTGCCCCCCCTTCTTTTCTCACAGAAGCGGCTGCGTATAAGCCCGAGACTGCACGCAAGTTGTGTGCGGCCGCATGGACGACCTCATCGCGATGGGAGCGGGACCGGTGTTAAGCGAAGCACTCACGTCTGACCCAGGTTCGAGAGCAGAGCTCAGAGCTGCATAAACCAAGGGCACAAAAGCGTGTGCTCTGCGGCCTGTAGGCGTGCGAAGACCTTGTTGCGCTTGTTCTTTTGCTTCGACCTCCGTGGCAGCGGACAAGTCGCGCTGATGCGATCGGCGTTGTGGTTAATTTATCTGTCGGTTAAATAAGGCGGTAAATTAGCTGTGCAAGCTCATTTCCCTATACGAAGGGTAGCTCGTTTCGCCGTGTTTGCTGTTGAGTAGCAGACAAGGAGCCCGGACGTGCGCAAGAGAGCGGTGCTATTGGAGCGTAATCATCGGACGGTCGTTGTGAGCCTTTAATGGAGGTTCACCATAGTTGCTCGCAGTAGGCAAAACAATGACTTGAGTAGAAAGAGTGCAAATAACAGGGCGTAAGGAAGGAGCAGACAACGTCCTGTTCTTGTTCTTTTCTGTACGTCCTGATCTAATTAGTGCTGTTTCTGTTCAAGACATGAATCAGCCAGCCCAAATGCGCACCCTTAGGTCACCAAATGCCAAATGTCAAATGTCAAATGTCAAATGCGCACCCTTAGGTCACCTTAGGTCAAATGCGCACCCTTAGGTCAGCTTAGGTCACAGGTGGCTTCACCTCGTGTTTTTATCCGCAAGGTGCATTTCGATCATACAGAATTTTTGGTCAGGAATGACGTAAACAAGTAATCGCTCAGAAAACCTGCGGTTTTCTTTTTTACCGCTGATGAACTGACAGGCTGTGCTGTATTTACTCAAAACTACAGCTCTAACTGTTCTGGACAGCTGTCCTATCAAAGCCAATATGCTAGTGTATTTTGTCAATAAATTTTGATACTGACAGTTTGAAACTGGTACTGGTTTCATCCAATGAAGCGTTCCAGACGGAACATGCCTCGTGGGCTCACCTGCTTTTATTTCAAATTTCTAAAGCAAAATGGAAACTATTTGGTAAAACTGTTAACATGTGTACTTTTCTTAACAAGCTCTCGCACATATTGATTTGTTCAGAAACAATGCTTACTACTCAAGTAACCCAGTCCCGAATTTGAGGCATTTCGAAATCTGCCATAAAGTTTATAAAATTTTTAACAGCACTCCTCCCCCCCCCCTCCTCCAGTCTACAAGAAAAACAAGACAACGAACACCATCTTTATCACAAAAGAGAGTCATGATGTAGTGCTTCCATTGTCTGAACTTATTCCCCCATATGACGTCGTTTTCCAAGCCAAAATAAAGAAAAAAAGCAAATAGAATAGTAATAATGAAATCAGCACGTGTAGATAGAGCATGAGTGATAAACGTCAGGCAATTTTATTGAAGGTGTAGAATATGCGTTGACAGGCAGAAAGTTTGGCAGCAAGATGCGAGTGTCGCCGGTAAAAGCTTCCTATCGCTCCAAGAGGAAAATTCTCCGGACCTTTGTCAGCGAGTTGTGTTAGTTCTTTTACGTTCTTATCACGTTCTCGGCACCTGGCATTTGTAAAGGAAAGAATCGATATCCCGGAAAGCAGCTTCCGCTCTCGCCAATGTCTGCTCACTTTTTTTTTTTCGTAGACGTTTGCAGGTGCGGGCCTTTCGGCACGTGTGCCCTTGTAAAGTTACAACTGCTGCCAAACACTGCGGTTTGTGTCGCACCAAGCTGCAGGGCTATTGAGACAAATGATGTCACATGCGGTGACAAAAAAGAGAACGTTTTGTTAATCAATAATACGATAGCTTTTCTTTTCTTTTTATTTCACTGCTGAACAAACGACGGTGAAATTAGAATTGTTCAACGGCTGTGCACAGCTTTTGGCCAATACTGGTATTTCAGTGAAGATTCATTGGTTTTGGGAGAAAGAATACCGACACGGTGCTGTCAATGCGAAAGAATAGAAAGCTGGCCGAGTTGGGCGAGTTGGTCTGCTTCTAGTCTGTGTCCGTGTCACTTCGCGCTGTCAATGTGACAACGTTGTTGGAATGCGGGCTAATGTTTTAGTGACTTTTATGCCCACTTCTTCGTGTCACCCTGTACTAAAGGTGCGCTCGATTGAACGGGACAGACTCAGCCTTGTTTTGTGTCGCGTGAGCCTTGGCACGTGTGCTGCGTCCTTTCCTCAGTCCGTGTTCTCTAGGCACTATTTCCTTCCAATAAGCTCGATTAATAGATCACAATTTTGCACTCGCAAATGTACCATCCTTACGGCAATCGGAAGATTCGTTTATCAGGAGGGGACCTTGAAATTCGCGAACCAGTTCTGCGGGGCGAAAAAGCGAAAGCGGCGGTTGCTAAGGGCTCAGCTTGTTCTCCACGCCGATTACCGTTGCTGGTGCATTCCCGTTCGCGCAGGAACTACGGCCGTGCGACGGATTCAGCTATTCTTCTCTAGCCCCGCGTTATCGAGGCAAGAGCGCCCACATATACGACATCGACGAACATTGCCGGCCCACTGCCAAACAAGAGCGCAGAGGAGGCTTTCAGGCAAATGTCGCCGATATCGCGTAGCCTAAACCACACTAGGTCTCAGCTCCTCATCGACATTCACAAGAGGTTGCACCATCGCATCTAGCGCATTCACGTTCCCGCTGTATCGCGAGATCGTTGGAGTGACGCACATCCCCGGTGTATGGCGCAGCATTCGAGTCATCTCCATCGAAAAGAGTGCGTTCTTTGGGCATTCGCTGGGGACGCGCGAGTGAGAGTTATTTTAGGAAATGCCTTACGCACTGCCTTATTGATTTACGATTCGTCGAGCCCGTCGCTAAAACTGTGCTGCAAAGAATGCGCTCCAGGGGTTCCCTCGTGGGAGCGAATGCGGAACAGTGTTCAAGCGGAAGTAATCGTGAGTTATGGAGCGCAGACGGAAAGAAAAGAAAGGAACTGACGCATGGCCGCTTTTTCTTTTGATAATGTTTGGTTTCACAGGTCTTGTATCATATACTTCCCGGTGTTATATATGTTTGCTGTTCTTTTGTCGCTTCGGGGCGATGATGTTTACCTCTGAAAGTGTTTATTCTGTTCTGCGACGACAGCGATGGGTTCGTCACCGTTAGCGCAGTCGTCAAGCGTACGGGCTTGCCCTTGGATTTTCCGTGTGAAGGGCTTACAGTACATAAATTGACACAGAAACGCGCAAAAACACGAAAAGCTCGTAAATGCTTCTTAGTGAGTGCGTGAACACGCAGCCATAACTTATGCAACACGTGTTTGTTCCACTACAGGGCTTTGCGCTTGATGCAGCTTTCTTGCCTGACTGCTTGCTTAATTGTCTTCCATCGCTCGGCAAGCCTCAAGGTGGTTTAGCTGACACGCGAGAGCAACCTCGTAAACACTTTTGGTGCCGCTGTAAAATGGCAGCTCGGAAGAACTTTATGAGCAAAGGAAGCGCTAGCGACTCCTTTTTGCTGGATGCTGCCTATCCCATATTTAGGAGCCTATTAATAGTGGACAACTTGTTTCCCAGCGGTTAAGATCTGTTTTGCTAAACAACGCGCCACATTACACAAACGCCTTGGCAACAAGAACAACGATGCCCGCAGTGTGACATTCGCCAATAAAACGGCGAGATAGCGTTGGATGCGACTCGTGCAATCTGTATTCTTGTCCCTGTGGCATGTAATGCATCATGCTACACATTCTGTTCGTTTTTTTCCCCTCTACCATTTGTGGCGCGTGCTACGGTGTCGCAAACGCTGTTCACCAAACACGTCCCAATGGGCGCCTCACGAAAATTTTGAGTGGCAAGGTGTTACGACGTTGCCTTTATTATTGGGTTTTCCTTGGAAAAAGGAATGACAAATATAGTATGGACGTACGTAGCAGGGTAGAGGAATGACGCTTCATGTGAGACGTGGAAAAGTTCAGTAGGTCATTGCGCGACATGTTCTACTTATTTATTTGTTTATTGTTTATTTATTATTGGTGCGACAGTGACAAAATGTTGGCCAATAACTAGCTGGCGCTTGTTCAGAGTACGTTGCGTCTGCAGTGTTGCTATCGTACGGTCGGCGGACAGCGTCTGCTAACTTGCTGTCCAGTGTGAATAGACCTCAGCAATATATAGACCTCGCTTTGGGCATTCACTAGCACAGTGAATATACTCCATAAGGGAATATGTGGATGAACTGGCCACCTTCTTCTTCAATATTAAATGTGAAGCTCGGCAACAGGCAGGGCCGAATATCCCAAAATAATAGATAGGCAAAAAAAAGATTATCAAAACACTGTTGAAAATCTATAACAATATGTCAGAACTCTAACAAAGGAAGTCTGTGGATTGCGAAGAAAAGTATGTCACAGTTTCGTCATGAGGGTGAAGCAATGAATGCGACAACAGTATGTTAGAATAATACACGCACAAATGTCATAAAACGAAACATTGACAAAGCATGCCTTTTATCCTAAATCTTCTCAGGCTTAAATATTAAATGTGCGAGACAACAACAGAGCTCAAACCTGAAAATGATGTAATTTTATTGGGATAGGACCAGCAAAGAGGCTTGAAACATTACCGATACGGAAAAGTGGTGGCAAAGTCACTAAAAAAAGTCATTAATTTTAATTAATAAACATAAATAAAATTGTCCGCTAGCAGCATTCAAGCAGAGGACCCCTAGCACAACAGCTCGTTTTTACCTAATAAGATTCATAACTGTAGTGGCAGTATGAATTGAAGTAAACGTAAGCTGATTAGGTATATATATACGGCACCTCACCTAAATATATACGGCACCTCACAGCGACGCCAACACGGGCGCCGGTGGCGATGACGACGGCAGAGATTCGCTAGCAGTGTCCATATAATTGCCATCGCAATAATAAGAGATAGTGATAGGTAACAAAGTGAAACCCCGAGCCCGGTAATAGAGGAAAGCGAGTACAGCGACACGAAGAGAAACCTAGTCCTTCCGCACGCTCAGAATAAAGCCTTAAAACTAGAGACACTAGTTAACGCAGCAGCGCAGGACGAATAAAGAAAGGACGCAGGAATGTAAAGTGCCCGCATAACTAGAAATGAACTTGCTTATGTTCCAAAAATTATGGGGTTTTACGTGCCAAAACCACTTTCTGATTATGAGGCACGCCGTAGTGGAGGACTCCGGAAGTTTTGACTACCTGGGGTTCTTTAACGTGAACCTAAATCTAAGTACACGGGTGTTTTCGCATTTCACCACCATCGAAATGCGGCTGCCGTGGCCGGGATATTCTGATGTTCCAAATGAAGTCGCCAATTGTACGCTCTTGTGTCCATCATGCTACCTGCGGTGCTGCGTTAGCACGTCGAACCAACTAGCCCATCAAATCGCATTCAAACTAGAGAATGTTAAGAGTAGATAATGGAACGGATTATAGCTAATGATCGCTATCATTAGCTATAAGCGCCGACGTAGACCTATGCGCGTTATTGGTGCATAGAGAAGTTCGTATAAGAAAAACAGCTAAAAAGGTCACTGCTCAAACGATTCTTTCCACGTGGTGTTGTGAGAAACGACAAAAAAGAGCTCCCTAACGAATGTTCACGTTAGGTGCCATGCATACAGTTGCATTTCACGTTGAACTTCTAAAAAGAAAAAAGAAAATAAACTTATGCAGGGGCTTGCAAAAAGACTTGCTCTCGCGCTCTGGTCAGCTTCCACATAGAGCTTAAAAAGAAAAACGAGGATACCTAAGCACTTATGAGCTGTGAATGCGAAAGCATTAATGTCCAATTCAACGCCGCTGAGCGGTCCTTCGAGTTATGAACTTGTCGCGGGCAAGCGAACGCGTTTAGATGCTTGGCGAGGAGCAAGGCCGGTGCACTTCGATTCGTGACGTTATGCTATCTTACCTGACTGCCATAGTATCTAATGGCGAATCTCTTTAAAAAGCCGCGAAGATTTTCACGTCTACGCTTTCGCCACGCCGGGCTTGGCAATGAAAACTTCGGTCCAAGTAGCATGACGTCATAAAGCAAAGTGCACAAGCCTGCTATGCTTGTCGCGTATTGATTTGGCTTTACCAAGGTGCAGTTAGAACGCAGGCAAGAAAGAGCTTGCGCGGATAACACAGGCTTCCGGGAGCGAGAACGAGGATAATGTGACATCACGGCGGTACGCTTTCCTCTCATGCAACACCTGGTGCGCTCTTTCGTCTCGCTGTTCGCTCATCACTGTCGAGGCGCGATCGTGACGTAGCGTCGCAGCCAATGGGAATTTAGGCGCCGTTTTTCGCTTGTCCAGACGACAGACGCCGTCCTTTTCGCTCAATGGGCAATTTGATGCTCTCGCACAAAAATAAATAAAGAAAACAATAGGGAGGCATTCGGTACTCATAAGTGTGGCCAGTGCGGTCTCTCGCCTTGAGTCTTCGGTGCTGACAAACGGAGCAACAAACCGGAAATGAAGAAGGCTGTTCATAGCCTTGCGGGTATGTCTTTTCCTTCTTCGTCTTTATAGCTCCGTGCCGGCCGGTCGCGGACAGCGACAAGCTTGCGTGGTACGGTGGCACGGCCAGCCAAAGTTCTATTTACAACGCTGAACAGCGCGCTGATTGAAGTCTGACTTCGCCGCTAGGCATATGCGCCAAGAAACTCGGAAAAGAGAGCTGGGGCTCGCGTGGTTTACTTTTTGTACATGGCGGAACGAGATTTTTCGCGATGTCGCCTATCCTCATGCAGTCGCCTTGTATTCTGGCCACGGATTGCAGCTCGAGGGGTTTCAATCGCTGAGCTAGGGACTCGTATACTCTGAGAGTTATTTATCCGTTATTTGGTTGAAAGACGCTGATTCTGTTTTTTCGCCGTTCACTGTTCGCACGTGCGCGTTTCATTTCCAGCAGTAATATCGCCCAGGGGCTTCTGCACAAAAGGAAGTGTGGGCGCGACCGGATTGTATCGCATATAGCGAAGGAAAGGCAAGCGTAAGCCTGTGTTAGCAGATTAGCATAAACGGTAGAATGCATTTCAATTACACCACGGGAGGGGGGTTTCTAGCGGTAGACAGACGTTATCGTTGAATTTGTTTTTTAAGATTCAGTCATGGTGGAAATCCAGGCCACGTGGCGGAACAATTATTGTGAGTGCATGCATGTGTTCTGCAAAAAGCATTTCGTGAACCACCCCCAACGTTTGCGGTCATTGGTAGAACTGATATGCCATATAGGGTGCTTAATTCTGTGATTCGAGTTGTCGGTTTATTCGCCCCCACTCTGCAATCTCCTAGTCTCTTGGTTAGGTTGGTCCTCATTTCAATCCGCCGCATCAGGAGAAATTTTTCTTAAACTGCGAAACTTTCACGCTCTTGTGTCCGTTGTCCTTCCTTGTGAGATGCGGGTTTCCTCTGCAGCTTCGTGCAACTCTCGGCTGGGTGAAAATTTTCCCTTTCGTGAGTTTTCCTTCACCTTGCGGGTTTCTGCAGAACTAGTTTGCCGTGTTCTGCAAGAACATTCGATATAATGCTGGTATTATATGGCGTAGTTGATAAGTGAATTACTACTGCCGCAGTACTTGAAGTTATAAAACCTATTGCAGGTCTAGTTAGTTGGAAATGAGATCTCCTCAAGAGTATCCGTAAACAACCTTTCTTTATGAACAAATTAGGAAGAATAAGTATAATAGCGCCAGCATAAAATTGATTTCCACATCTGCCGCTTTCAAGCTTGGGTTTTATTTAATGAAACTACTGCCTAGGGGGGTATTTTCAGGGGTAGCTTATACATTAGATGGTTTCCGCAGATACTCATGTACAGCATATAGTACTTTTACAGTGGTTTCTCGTTCAAAAGGCGCTGCGCTATCTCGTCGGTACTTGCTGACGTGAGGGAAAACTGAAGGAGGCTGTTTATATAGAAAAGAGCCATACGCCGCTTAAAGCTGCGGTGGCTAGCCTGACGAGAAAAAAGACGCGAACGGCACAACAACATCGGCGACCACGACGACCGTCGACGTCATTTCGCGTCGGCCATGACAACGATGATGACACTACATAAGTCGTCGCGCCGTTACACGTCACTGAACAGGGATAAATTCCTTGGTGAGGACAACGAACGTTCTATTCTGGCGATTTCTTCCGACGATTACATGATCACAATATACGTAATCGTGATACGTGCTACTTACTATACATGACTAATCAGGTATCACACGCTGTGACTGGATGTTCGCGTGCTGCCGATACAGTGTGTTCTTACTGTGCCTATTGTACAGTACGTCATACCTAAGTTAAGTTATTTTTTATTTCTCTGCTATTTTTTATGGTTAATTTGTTCGTTTACTTTTTGCCTTTTTTCCCCCTTCGTGCCTTAGCCATCGGAACTTATTTTTGAGGACTGCGATGACCGGGCCTTCGGTGACCTATTTTCCAGGATCTCATCATCGCATCAAACGTACAACAATACCTGATAGAGGCGGCGCGAAATCGGGAGGAAGTGCGTTTAACTGTCGCTGTTAGAATGATTCAGTGACCACGAAATGCCCAAACCGTTGTGTCTCGATGGAGCCTCGTTTAATCTGCATCACCCAGATAAAAATAGATGGCACAGACAAAGATTTCCATCGGTGCCATAAAGCTTCATATGTGTCAGATCTGTGCCCGACGCGATCAGGCCGTTTCCGAAACCGAAGCGCCAGAATAAGCGGCACATGGACGAAGCTAAAACCCAGAAGCAAGCACCAGAAGCCAAAAGGTCGTGAAAGCCATGGGCATGCAAGGCAGAGAGGCAAGGCAAGCTTTTGGAAGAGGAAAACTGTTGTCTCTTTTTTCGGGACAACGTTTTAATGTTTGCGATAAAAATTTGCCCTTTATCACTTGATTGATCGAGCCTAAAGCGGATGCCTTTAGTTAAAGCGAATTGCAGGAGGCACCTAAATATAAACATGAACGGCTTGGCACGGTTTCATCGATGGGAGTGCGTTGAACCTAACCTCACGCATTCGAAGTGGTTTCGCTCAAGGCGTTAAATGTGATTCGTATAGTGTGTGAAAGGAAAGCCATAAATAAGAGGTTTCGCAAACTTTTGCGTATTCGGGCTAACTTTTCCATTTCACTGCTGCGTGCTGCGCGCAGTTGCCATCATTTGTCACAATGAATATTTATATAAATGCCTTGTCAGAGCTCACTTCTTCCGACAAATTGCTGGCATATCAAACGCACGGAAAGTTCTTGCTCGGTAACATACGGCAATGACTTAAATATTTTCTGAGCGTTATGACCCAGTTCCTTCACGAACCGCTGCACCAAAGTGCTGAAATTATTAGAAAGAATACCGTTGCTTTCTGAATGAACGTTTTCTCCCGTCAACTACCAATTGTTGACCACTTCCTTCATGCTTTTTGCCGCCGTATCATCAACCAGAAAACAGCCGTTGCTTTGGTTCTCCCTTTAAACTGAGATCAAAAGTAGCTCACTGAGTAAATATGTTGGCTGAAGCTTCTCTTCATTAGAGGTACCGCCATACCATGTCATTCATACTTACCTAACTGCATAATAAAACTATTGCATAATCGAGAACATTCAAAGTGCTTATGCTTTAGAGCCGCTGAAAGAGCCGAAAATGCACTTGCCTAACTGCATCCTAAACCTATGACATAATCGAAAAGATTCGAAGTGCTTATGCTTTAGAGTCGCTGAAAGAGCCGAAAATGTAGACAAATACGCGCACGAATGTTACCGCGGCTCTTCATAAACGTGCTCTTGCTGTTCCCAAAGAGTTTTCGGAGGTCACTCACATTATATAGATACTAGAGTAAGAAGTGCATGTGCGTACTGTGGTATAAAGGTTATAAACAGGGATAAGGTGCCTCAGAAATGCATATGCATTGTATATATGACATTGTACAGGCCTTTTCGCTTTGAAACACGAAGAACAATAAAATGAGAGAGAGGGATATAAAGAAAGAAAGAAGGAAGGAAAGAAAGAAAGAAAGAGAGAAAGAAAGAAAGAAGGAAAGAAAGAACAGGAAGAAAGGAACAACAGATTTGTCAAAAATTTCGTGTCTCTTTATAACACTTTGTGTATGTATAAGGAATCTATATTGTTTGTCACATGCTAAGCTGTGCTTCTTTCTTTCGACATTTTACCTTGGTGGTGTGCGACTTCCGATGTATTCCCATGTTCTGCATGCAAAAAGGAGGTGGTAGTACCCTAGGTGCCAAAGTCTCTTAATGAATTTGTGTTGAAAAAGGAATGAAAACAATAAGTAAAAAAAAATACCCGCCTTGTTGCATGGCTCTCTTCCAAATGCCTTCTAGCGTAAGTCTATAACTGATAGTGCGACCTCGCGGATCGATAACACGGACACGTCTGATGTTGCGTTGTCGAGGCAGCATTATTTCGCTCATACAGAGGCGACATTTGCATAATCACTGTTTATTCTCACGTTGCCTGAGGTGAAAGAAAATGGGAAGTCAACGAATGGAACTCGCCGTCTATTGCATCCATGGGGTCTATGCACTTTTTTCTCTAGTAAACATACGTGTACATACGCTGGAAAGCGTCACGCTGCATCGCCGCAGAAAAAAAAATCGCATCACATCAAGTTTTACGAAATCGCGTATTCTTTCAACGTATGCGACTTACACTATACCAGCGTTCCGCCAGCCTCGCGTGGCTCACTCACGGCTTCATTATGCTACGCTCTGGTGGCACGAAGAAGGCTTGGGCAAACTGACAAAAAAGCTTCCGCAGATTCCGCGTATTCCGTTAGGACATTCTGTCGTGCGGTGTTGCCTACAGCTTCACGCAACACGTGCCGCGTAGGAGGAGGTAAAAACACGAAAAATTATTTGAAGCGCCAGTACCATACCAGGAAGCCAGCCTCTGATCGCAAAAGCAGCGACAGGCGTACGCTGGCGGCGTTGTGTTCGCGCTTGTGCACGTTGTCCTGCATCGCTGATGCTCCGCGGGGAGAAGAGGGCCCGGATCGGGAGAGCTGGGCTTCCGAGCGTCGGTCGATAGGTTTCTGGCTCGAGGCCGCGAAGGGACCTCTCATATTTCCATCTCTGCGCGATGCGAGAACAGGTGGCGAGGAAGCACGAGTTTCGTAGTTTGGTACATGGCCGTGCTCGCTTCCTGTGGTTCTTTGTTGCTGTACCATGTAGCCGTTTTCAGCTCGAAACACTCATTCGAGCTGGCAGGTAGTGTTCGGGTTAATGGCATGCACGCTTGAAGTGGGATGAAAATGAGGGGCGACGTTCAGCTCTCTATTATTAATAATTACAACCACGACAACAATGAGCCTGCGCGAAAAAAAGGCGCAGCTATACCGCAGCATATCGTATGCACGTCGGGTCTTCTTGCACCTGTGTCTTTCATCGAAGTGAAGTTCTTGTAATCTTTATTAGATTAATATTTAAATATTTGTTAAAGGAGAAAAGTTTCATGTTGAATGGCTTACCAATGTGATTAGAAGTTCGGCTGTAAAAGGGGGAGGGCTGGAGCAGAGGGACGGGAGGGGGATTGGCGCTCACGTAGTAGGTAAACTTGCTGTCACCAATGTTTTAGTACTATAGACAAGAGAAATTCATGCGGACTTCTGGTGAAAGACAGCTGCGAAAGTAGCCCATCGCTTATTTATGTCATGGATGGTTAGGCTGACCCATAATCCTCACCTGCAGCCTTTCTTTCTTATATACGCTTTTATTGTGGCATTATTTGGGCCTTACATAAAGGACGCTCATCTCTAGGCTTATTGTCGTCTATAGGTTCTCTTCTCGCAACGAATGGTTTATTATAGTTTAAAGACTGACCAAAACAGTTTCTTATCATAGGTTTAAAAAATGCATGGGGTATGAGTCATTGCTTTGCAGAGTTTTAAATAGATCTTATTTACACGAACGACAGAGAGGGCGAGCTGAGCTGGTGCACTATAGCCTGCTACTGCCCACTGAAATAGGAGTAAAGTGAGTGAAAGTACAGGGATGAATGACGAGTAATATACGGTATGATCATTTTTAAGTTTTTCGGAATTTTCTAAAATTGCCTGTGGCAGATAGCAAAATTCTTGTCCTTGAGCTGTATTATTCGAAGAGGCGGACGATACCAGCACGAGAAATCGAAACGCATATTCAACTGATTCAACAGCCGGTTAATAAGTGCTTGTCCATCTGATGCTCGGTGCAGACGCTCTACATGATGTAACACTCTCTGGTCTGCTTGCAGCCTCAGGGCCAGCTGGTGTGCTTCAGTGAGTAATGGAACAGACTGCACTTCACGAGGTAAGCACGGGAATGACTCGGAGGGCAACACGATGGTCCCGTGCCAATTGAGACATCAAATGACGTGGCACATTCAACACTGACAAGGCATACATCACGCCAGATGAAGTGTGGAAATCAATAAGACCTGCATGATATACTTGATAAAGGCCAGGCAATGCACTGAATGACAGAATAGTTAAGAGAGGGATAGTAGATACCACCATCCAGGTCTAGACAGAGTTCTTTTTTTATGCCGTCGTGAGAGTTAAAGAAAGAGAGCGTTAAACTTCGAAGGCAAGATGAGCGAAAACCGTTACCCAATACACCCTTCTGGCCTGCAAAGGAGCGAAAACACTCGAAATTGCGAAGGTGCTCTAACTTCAGCGCTGGCGTAACGTTCACGTGATTGCGCAACTTTCTTCGAACTGAGTGCCTTGGCTCAGACAGAAGCGTCTTTAGCACCCGCATCGATCACCACAAATTTTAAATTCCTCCTCGCTGCCATTTACAGGCGCTGCGTCCCGCCCCGTTCCAACTTCCTGCAATTTTCTTTCTCTTTGGCCATTCGACATTTCACCACGGTATTTCGCAATTCCTCTTCAGGCAGCACATATAGAAGGTTGGGTGGCGAACAAAGAGTGTTTCGGCATCGGCGGCCACTAATCGAGTGGCGCAGGGAGCGGTTCATGGATGGTGACCAGCCGACCATGATGAAAGCTCGATGCCTGGCTATGTGGGGTTCAGTTTCTGTTGTGTCGCGGTCTACTACACAAAAATAGCACTAAAAAGGGTCAAAACGTTTTATGTGGAACATAAACACGATGATAGAGTCACATATCTGGATGGATTATATAATTATAATGTGACTAACACTTTCTACCAGAAACTGGTATTTATTGATTCGTAGTAAGGTTCGTCACAGCGCAACACAAGACAAGGATAAAAGACACACCTTCTTTTGTCCTTGTCCTGTGTTGCACTGTAACAAACCTTACTATGAATCCCAACCAACTGGCCCAACTTGCCGTCTTGATGGTACTTATTGAACCTGACGTTTCGAGGTGAACTCGAATCCTTCTTCCGGAACGTCAAAGATTGGGCTAGTTTTTTACATATTGCTACGGCATGAGCCGGGCGAGGAGAAGAAGAAGAAGACGTTAGCGTGTGCATGCGTGTGCAGCCTCGGGACGCCATCTTTACTTCGCCATCAATCTCGGTCCTTAAATAAAGCCTGTTTAACTTTAACCGTAACAGTTTTGTGGTGGAGGTGCGGGGTACTTCGACCAAGACGACGGAGCTGCTGCAGCAAGTACCACGCCGGAGCCGACGCCTCGCTCGACTGCCCCCAACACCACTTGAGATCCCGATGTCCCACAGCGGTGACCAACAACCTTCTCTGGCAGCTCCAGTGCGAACAACCGGCGCCTGGATGCATCAGATGGAGCCCCGCCCTTTCTCAGGAAAATTCGGCGAGGACGTGGAGGAATGGCTCACCCACTACAAGCGTGTGAGCAAGTACAACGGCTGGAATTCCACGGCTCAGCTCGACAATGTGGTTCTGTTCCTCACAGACACTGCGCTAGTGTGGTTCGAGAACCATGAAGATATCTGCACAACGTGGGACAGCTTCGTGACTCACCTTACCGAATGCTTCGGCGATTCCACCACGAAGAGGAAGCGGGCGGAGCAGACATTGCTGCAGCGCGCTCAAGTCCCAGGTGAGACCTGTACCACGTACATTGAAGCAATCCTGAAGCTTTGCAGAACGGTCAATCCTCGAATGTCCGAAGAGGACAAGGTTGGACACCTTCTCAAAGGCATAGCCGAGGATGTGTACAATTATTTAATCGGCAAGGAGAGTCTCGCCTCGGTCGCCGACCTCATCAAGCATTGCCGCACATTTGAGGCCTTGAAGCTGCGCCGTATCACGCCTAAGTTCGGCAGGTTAGCAAATGTCGCAACGGTGGCAAGCGTTGAAGACAATGACTACAGTTTTCAATTTGACCTTGCGGCAACGATAAGGCAAATTGTTCGCGAAGAACTTGAAAGACACAACAAAGGGGCGGATGTCGAACAGCTTGGGTGGGCTCCCAACCAACCTCAAGAACATGCATCTGCTGTGTCCGCATTGTCTGCCATGCCAGGCGTTGCAGAGTGTCGAGTCGATCAGCTGCGACAGCACCGGCGTACCTTTCCCGACGACGTGACGCACGATCAACGAACTCGTCGAGCTACCACCACGAATCGGAATTCGGAAGATCGCATTTATTATTCGCAGCGTCCCAGGGTTGACCCCGAGGCTTACAACGTCGGTCGCGCATCGCCTGTGTGTTACAGCTGTGGCGCCTCAGGGCACATTGCTCGTTTTTGTCGCCGGCGCCGACAGACAAGATATGGCCCACCACCAACTTGGCCTAATTTTGAACGTGACAGTTATGACGACCGTTGGCCGACAGACCCTGATGGTGCAAACACCACAGGCGCGCCACCCCGGAATACCTTCCGCCAATATAGTAAAAGGAGTGGCTCGCCAGCTTCGGACCGCAGCCTGACGCCCCCAACCAGTCACCCACGCCGTTCACCGTCACCACGGCGACGTGCTGCGTCACCTCCGCCGTCGGGAAACTAGCCGGCGCGACCGATGGAGGTAAGGTCGCCGGACCGTCTGCGTCTCTGCGAAATACTCCTCTGCCTATTATGATGGTGAAGAACAAAGTGCGTGTGTTAATTGATAGTATACCTGCAACAGCATTAGTGGATACTGGTGCTACCGTTTCCGTCATGAGTGTGACTTTCAAGGAGAGGCTGGGTCGGAAAGTTATGTTCCCGTGGAATGGTGATGTGACGTTTCGTGGTGTCAGTGGAGAGTGCCTAGTGCCCCTTGGTATCTGTGTTGCAAGTGTTTTGTTCGGAGGAGAAGACCTTAAAACAGAATTCCTCGTATTACCGCGGTGCACTCATGACGTAATTCTCGGGATTGACTTTCTTCAGGATTGTGGTGCATCTGTTAACTGTGGCACAGGCGAAATTACTTTGAATAGCGCACTTCTCGCCACCCTTGCCGACACATCCTTACCAGTGAAAAACTATTGTGTTGTTTCGAAGAATTTGCTGGTACCGCCTTGGTCGCTGTCACGTGTCCCTGTCAACCTCACTGCTGCCGACCTTTCATCGTTTGACGCGCAAGTCCAGCCACTTACGTCGAGCTGCGCAAAGAAAGGTGTACTCGTGCCACGCTCTGTCGTGAGAGTAGTGAATGGCGTCTCAAATTTGTGGGCTTTAATTGTTCTTGCGTCCCTGCCGTTCTCCCGCGTGATATGAAGCTTGCTGAATTTGACAAGATTACTTATAGCTCCATTACAGTTCTAAGCGAGGAGGAGCAGTCTCATACTAGCGATCCCCAACGAAACATTTCTGAAGAGCAGATCCTACGAATGATCAACAAGGCACTGCCCTCACATGAGCGCCGCGCTCTCGCACAAGTATTGTGGGCACATCTTTCTGTGTTCGATTTCACACAAGGCGACAAGCAGGCTTCACTCCCGCGTTCTCGTGCTCGCCACAGAATTGACACCGGATCTGCGCACCCCATTCGGCAAAAGCCTTACCGCGTTTCTTCAACCGAGAGGACAGTTATTGCTGAACAGGTGAAAGACATGCTGCGGAATAACGTCGTTCAAGAGTCTTCTAGTCCGTGGGCAGCACCAGTGATCTTAGTAAAGAAGAAGGATGGATCGTGGCGGTTTTGCGTCGATTACAGGAAACTGAATGCGGTCACCAAAAAGGATGTGTATCCACTTCCTAGAATTGATGATGTCATCGATTGTTTACATTCCGCTGCCTACTTTTCATCACTGGATTTGCGATCAGGGTATTGGCAGATACCCATGCACCCAGACGATAAGGAGAAAACGGCCTTCGTGACACCAGACGGTCTTTATGAATTTAACGTTATGCCGTTCGGCCTTTGTAACGCGCCAGCAACATTCGAACGATTCATGGATACTATCCTCCGAGGACTTAAATGGGAAATTTGTTTGTGCTACCTCGACGATGTGGTGATTTTTGGCAGCACATTGAGTGAGCATAACAGCCGTCTCAGTCTTGTTCTGGATTGTGTCAAACAAGCCGGCTTGATCCTAAATTCCAAGAAATGTCGTTTCGGGGAAACCGAGACGTTAGTACTTGGGCATCTGGTCGACAAAAACGGTGTGAGGCCAGATCCACGGAAGATTGAGGCAGTCAGCTCCTTCGAAGCACCGAAGTCAGTGCGGGAGTTGAGAAGTTTCTTGGGCCTGTGCTCGTATTTTCGTCGCTTCGTCCCAAGATTCGCCGACGTGGTGTACCCCCTAACATGTCTTCTCCAAAAAGCCGTCCCTTTCAACTGGACATCGGCTTGCGACGACGCGTTCCGCCAGCTAAAATTTCTGCTAACGTCAGGGCCCATATTGCGTCACTTCGATGCATCCGCACCTACGGAAGTGCACGCTGATGCCAGTGGCATCGGCATCGGTGCCGTACTTGTGCAACGTCATCAAGGAGCTGAACACGTTGTGGCTTATGCTAGTCGCTCTTTGACTAAGGCGGAACGCAATTACACTGTGACTGAACAAGAATGCTTGGCAGCTGTTTTCGCTGTCCACAAATTTCGACCCTATATCTATGGACGCCCGTTCACTGTCATTACTGACCACCACGCGTTGTGCTGGTTGGTGAATCTCCGTGACCCGAGTGGACGACTGGCACGTTGGGCTCTTCGACTGCAGGAGTACGACTTCGTTATTTCCTACAAGTCCGGGCGTTGCCACGCAGATGCGGACTGTCTCTCCCGCCTTCCTCTGACGACGACGGAGTGTGACGAAGACAATTTTGATGACTGTTTTGCTCCCATTTCTTCTACATTCCCAGATTCGATGACTTTCAAAGCAGAGCAGGAAAATGATATTAGTTTGGAACCTCTATTTGTAGCCGCATCGCGTCCTGGAGCCACCGGTCGATTTTGTGTCCGTGACGGCCTGCTTTACAAGACCAATTATGCTGTTAAAGGAGCACGCTTCCTTCTGGTGGTGCCGCAAAGTCTGCGAACGGACATACTGAGAGCCATGCACAACGATGTAACCTCTGGTCATCTAGGATTCGTAAGAACTTTGAACCGGACACAGGAGCGTTTTTACTGGCCCAAAATGCGGGCCACAGTCAAGCACTACGTCGCCAGTTGCGAACAATGTCAACGCTACAAGCGCCCTACGACCGCTCCGCCAGGTCTTCTCCAACCTCTGCCGCCACCTTGCCTGCCATTTGAACAAGTGGGTATCGATCTTCTGGGCCCATTTCCCCGATCATCTAACGACAACCGATGGGTGATCGTATGTGTCGACCATCTGACCCGTTACGCGGAAACGGCGGCTTTACCATCTTCAACAGCTGCGTCCGTTGCGACGTTTTTGCTTCGATTCATTATTCTTCGACATGGTCCCCCCCGTGTCATCATTAGCGATCGCGGTCGTCAGTTCGTTGCGGACGCCGTAGAAGAACTGCTTCGTCTCTGCAGTTCGCAGTTCCGTCATTCAACGCCTTATCACCCTCAGACAAATGGGCTCGTGGAACGTACGAACAGAACTCTAACTAACATGCTGGCCATGTACGTATCTTCCGATCACAAGGACTGGGATGACGTACTCCCCTTCATCACCTATGCTTATAATACTGCAAAGCATGAGACGACCGATTACAGTCCTTTTTATCTCCTTTACGCACGTTCACCGCTAAGCTGCATTGACACTATACTACCGTTTGACTTTCACAGCGAGTACTCTGTTGCCAAGACGCTTTGTCTTGCCGAAGAAGCCAGGCGTATAGCTCGTCTTCGCACTGTGGCATCGCAAGACCGATCGAAAGAGCGCTATGACAGCCGACATCAGTTTGTCTCGTACGCCAAAGGAGACTTTGTGTGGTTGTGGACTCCGCAACGTAAACGTGGCTTATGCGAAAAGTTTTTACCCCAGTACACGGGCCCATTCGTCATTGTAGATCGCTTGAGTGACTTGACGTACGTGGTGGCACGCTTGACGTCGGCTGGTCGTCGGTCTAGTCGGACCCAGTTAGTACATGTTGCCCGTCTTAAGCGGTTTCACCCTACGCTTTCCGAGTGATTTGGACTTGCCCAGCGGGCTTCGTCTGGCAACCGGGGATTGCTACGGCATGAGCCGGGCGAGGAGAAGAAGAAGAAGACGTTAGCGTGTGCATGCGTGTGCAGCCTCGGGACGCCATCTTTACTTCGCCATCAATCTCGGTCCTTAAATAAAGCCTGTTTAACTTTAACCGTAACAATATTATATAAAGGGTGAGAGCGTAACTCCGATCAAGGACAAAGGTGGCAAAGTAGACAAGGACACGCGCTTGTCCTTGTCTGCTCTTCGGTTAGTGTGCTCATCCCAATGTCAGGCTGTCACATCTTGAATTTTACTGAGAGGTCTAAACTACGGATGACAAAAAGTGCGAAGCTTCCTCCCGTCGCCATCCATTGTTTAGCAACTGGGCCACGAGGCGATAAAATTTAGTAAATCCTGGCCTTTTCGCTCCTTCCCCTTATGCAGATAAAATAATAAAAATTGGGCCTCCAGGGACGAGCCCACACAGTGGCCACGACGAGACAGCGCGTCTCTTGAGATACAGGTACAGTGCCGAGGGAAGAGGTAACGGACTGCGGAAATGGTCTGCACTCCACAGAGTTCCAAAACGATGCAAGGAAAGTGGCACAGACTGAAGAATGAGAGCTACATAGAAGAGAAAGGAAGCCAGGGAAACAAAACGGCAGAAAAAAAAGCTGAATGGCTTGGGCAGGAAATTGCTTCCCGTGCCCTTCTCGCGCCTCTCCAACAACGCGATGACTCTTTCATTCACACTCACGCACGCGCACAGCCATCGGAAACAAGCGAACAAACAGAAACAGTAGGAGGAGAGTCGAGGTTTGTCTCGCGCACGTAAGGCAAACGGGCGTCTCAAGCAGGGAGTGAAGTGGCGCGTTTTCTTATGCCGCACTGTTCTCTCGCGACCCGGCTGTGTTTTCTGTTTCTTTTCTCTCGGGGCACAGCGCTGCCATCGAGATGATAAGATGAGACAAAAGCACGAAGAGGTAGACTGGTAAGGCTCTTAAGCGAAGACAAAAAAGAAGAAAAAAGAAAGAAGGAAGAATATGGGGCAAAGATGCGCGAAGATCCTGCAATTTCCGCCTAAGCGCTGGCACGTGACACCAGTGTTTGCTCCTCATTCGCCGGTTCCCAATGATATCTCACTTTTTATGGATGTGTGGGCAGCCGCTCGCTAGAAGCTTTTACGCATGGTCAGGCGGTCAGAGAAAGCGGCAAAGGCCAGTTGGTGACGTATCAGACTTTTGGTGTTTTTTTTTATGGTGCTTATCGCACTGTTTTCTGTGCTTATAATCTAGGCTCTTTCATGGACTGCGAGAAATAAAACTGACTCAATGAATTTTTTATAAATATCAAGCCGATGTACGCAGAGATGTGTAAATTACCAGAATTTCGGCGGTGAAGCCAGGTTGGACAATATATATATATATATATATATATATATATATATATATATATATATATATATATTTCGACAGATGTTGTAATGGTAAAATTAAAACGGAACAGCAGTGAAGTCATGTCTACTCAGTAACTTTGAGAATAATAACACTAGCGCAGCTTTCCAGGTTGCTATCTTCACATTGTACCCGCCGCAGTGGCTTAGCAGCTATGGTGTTGCTCTGCTAAGCACGAAGTCGCGGGATCAAATCCCGGCCGCGGCGGCCGCATTTCGATGGGGGCGAAGTGCAAAAATGCCCGTGTCCCGTGCATTGGGGGCACGTTAACGATCCCCTGGGGGACAGAATTAATCAGGAGTCCCCAACTACGGCGTGCCTCATAATAAAATCGCGGTTCTAGCACATAAAACCCCCCAATTCAGTTAAATTCCGCAAATTCTCCTAATAAAATCAGTGCAGGAATGGTGATCGCACTGCTCCGTCGCCAGTCCACCAATGTACAGGTGTAGGCGCGAAAACCGTTCAGGCGCATAAGTCAAGAAAAATAAATAAAAATAAAACAGGCAAATACCTGCACAAGCAACGGCGGTAAGTTTGTGGTCATGGCAATGTCGAGCCCCCTAAAGCAGATTCCGTCTCTTCAGGCAGTCCCCTTAAACTGGCCGGTGTACGTCGCATGCTGGGTGGGAATAAAAAAAGATATGTCGAAATATAAAAAAAGGCACCCTGCGTAAGTCATCAAATCCATATAATGCCTACAGAAAAAGGCTTCACTTGTGACTACGAAAGGGCTTTATGGGGCTTATGTAACGCATAAGTCAGATAATCGAGCCAAGGAGATAATACTCAGTGGAAAAGGAATTTCTTTCTCGCTGAACAGCTGCGTGACAATATAAAAAACGATTAAAATAATTTTTATTACTTTATAATTCGAAGAATGTTTACGGGGCAATAACTTGTGTCAATACCGCTGCTTTCTTTATGAATGTATTTTTGCCTTCAATGTGAAATTTAATTGATATGTGCCAACTTGCAGGACTGCCGCTGTGCCCGTTGGGGTGACCTTAGGTAGGTATCCTTATACAAGAATACGCTGACCATCGGCTTCGGGGATTGAATAAATAATCTATTCTGGACGTTCCAGTGGCAGGAATAACCAGATGAACACTGGGCTGAATGCATCAATCGATACAATTAATAGCTTGCTGACGTCTGGAAATGAAGTGATGGCGATATTTTTTGGCGGGGAGGGGGCGGAAAGGAAACCAGAAATGCGGTGACCTTTGATGCTCTTTGGGACGATACAGTGTAGAATTTTCAGAATCTCCAAATTGTACAAGGCCTACACTCACTGAAAAGCTTAGCCGAGGCATTCCCCATGAATAGTTTCACATCTCCAACGCGCTTAGGGTTCTATTATTGAGTGCGTGAAAGTGGAACGGGCAGAGAATACCAAGCGTGTGCTCGTTAGAAGCTGTCGGACTACACATGCGAACACAGTCGGATTAAATGAAGCTTAGCTCGCTGATACTCTGGTCATGTTGATGAAGTGAACGACAAGCGTGCGAGCAAAGCCGAAAGTCGTTGTTTGTTTGTATGTTTATTTCCACAGAGGGTTATTCATTGTGAAGCCGCCACCAAAGAGCTTAACTTAACGTGGCGAGGGAACTGCTTCCATTTGTTGCAGATGTGGTTTCTGTGCGTCTGCTTTTTTTGTTTATGCGTGCTGTGCACGCGTGCGTACGGCTTGTAGTCACAGCGCATATTGAAGCCTAAATTGCGCAGCGAAGGCTCAGTGAAGGGTCTCCGAGTGAAAAAGAGGCTGGTTCTCGGGATACATACATAATATCAGTGAAATCAAAACAGAATCAATGGTGGCCGTTCTCGGTTACCGAAGAAATATAAGCAGAGCTATGCCATGCTTACTAATTTAGCTCCATAGTGATTCGTTGCAGTGCATGCAATACATAAAAACCTCCTGGTGACTCTCGACCGTAGGGCGGTCGAAGATCTACAGGTGGCGGCAACGAGAGCAGCGCCTGCTTCAGTTCCCCCCCCCCCCCCCCCCAACCCCAAATATTTTTTTCGTAACGATGTCCAATTTTGGGAGATGTTACTTCATATTATGTGGTTTTCAAGTTCATATTAGGGCAATCCTTTCTTAAATTTACACAAAGAAAAACCTGACGCCTTATCCTTCAGGATGTGGATGCACGAATGAACAAACAGATTACAATTTTTAGTTTTAGTTTTCATAATAAGCCCCGTCCATTGTTTCCACTACACAAGCTTATCCAATTTCGCACAAATAACTTTCTGGTCAAATGTTCGGAGCTTTTACAGCGAGATACTTCAGCTCGTATGGCGTCGCATTTGTACTTGGACAGAACTTACAAAATTTTAAGGTTTAAAAATAACGATATTAGGATCAGCATCCCGACTTTGCGTGCTTGTTCAGATGCGAACAACGCCACGCAGCTACATAGCAAGGTTATACGGGAACCGATGGGCCGTTTCATCGCTCATTTAGCACCGCAGCTGCTCTCAAGTCGCGTATTTTATAAATATTCAACTTATTCAGCTTCCGCCCAGGAATGCAGACCATGAACTTACGTAACGGAATTGTCGAATGTAACAAAGCATATAGCGAACTTGGTTATACAGACGATGACGAGCAGTTTGCGCAGACGCCGAGTTTCATAAATAGTTAGTGGAAGAGCCACAGGGCGGGGCTCGGTCCGACTGTGCAATAATTTAGGCCCCGCAGTGTATGAGCGCTTCGATATGAGCTCTTAGTGAATCGCTTGTGGAGCTGAATGATGCTGTAGGTGCCCCTGAATGCAGAGCTGAAAGTTTCGAGCAGAGGAAGTTAATAAAGTAGAAGAGACCAAGCTGTTTGCGGCATTGGACGGTTTCTTAGAGATAGTCTCCGCAACTCTGCTTAGTTACCTTATTAAGTTATTATGCAATGGAAAGGCTAGAGAAAAAAAAAACGTAAGCGACTGATGATGCCCGTGGTGCGGTGCCCAGAAATTTCAAAGGAATGTTTAGCGACACCCTTACCGTCGACAAGATATCTTTAACTGCCCGAAATGTCAGACACTATTTCCATTGCGGTTGCCACAGCCCGATGCGCAATCACTATAGCAAAAATCACAAAAGCGATAACGGATGCAAAATGTTTCATCAGCACAATAATGTTATCTCTTGCATGGTGGGTAAATTGTAAAGCTCGCATTAGACGCAGACAGGTTTTCATCTATAGGTAACTAGCTGATCCAACTGATCATTCAAATGATAATCAATGTTAATAAATAGCAGCATAAACATCAAAAACACCAGAAAATCAGCGCAGCATTGAACTTATGACGCCGCTTGAAGTCCATGCTGCAATAAATTTGGTGGTTTACCCCTAACATCATTCGCTGACCAGTTGCTTAAGTTTGCAGTGACCGAGGCTGAAGCTAAATGAGAAGGAATGTACCTCATGTGTGGTGTCTCCAGCAAAGTTTGGAGATCGGAGTTGGATGATAGAGAAAGAGCACTGTGCGGGTTGGGAGAGGCCGCAAGGCAAGGGTGCGGAAACACGAAGGACGCTTGGCGAATCGATGATCCTGGGCCATCTGGCGCCTTGCTACAAGCAACGGCAGATACAGACTGACGTTTCCCAGAGGCCACAAGCCGCAAGCCAGCTGCACGCGCCTAAGGAAAGCGAGTGCAGAAAGCCGAGTGATACCTGCCACGGAACGCAGACGAAGAACATAACAAACTAACAGAAGTTGGCGGAACCGGGCTTGCGAGTGTTAGCATCAATAACCTTCTTGTCACTCTCGTCGTTTTAGAATATGTTGGTATGAAAAGGCCCGATATCGATGGTTATGCTAAACTCTGACTTCAGTTTAAAGAAAGAAAGCTATATTTGCTATCGGGTTCTGTGCTCTAATTGAGGTGCTGAATTAAGAATTACCCTTGATTCTTCGTTTTACTACGTGTGTTCTTATTATTTGCTACATTTTCTACTTTTAAGCTCCCCCTTTTTACTGTAGTAGGTGTTATGTATGCTTGTTTACTTCTCAATATGGTGTAACTTGCCGTTTCCGCAATATGTTTCTTGTTGTTTTCGTTTGTGTCGAATATAATTCTGGCTGCATTTCGCGTGAATGTGTCTCTGTTCAGCATGAGTGATGGTGCACTATGTGATGTGTTCTGTTTCGTCGTTATTTTTTAGCAACTATTTTTCTAAATTTTTTTGTTATTTCAATGGCCTAATGTGACAGTGATGCTTCTTTCATTACACCTGTGTTATTTTTTAAGTTGTTCAAAACATTAAAAAAAAGCAATTGGTTACTCGCTGATACTGAGCTATGTACGGGCGGAGGGACCCTAGTGAGGAAGAGTTACTCTGCAAAACGACAGAAAGTTGGGCGAGTTGGTGCGCTAACATGATCTTGAGTGTAGCGCGAAGTGACATAGAGAGAGACTAGAAGCAGGCAGGAGGAGCGCGACAGGATAGCGCTCCTCCTGTCTGCTTCTAGTCTCTGTCTACGTCACTTTTATACAACTCAAGAGTTACTTTGCAATTTAGTTACGAGGCAATGCATGCGAGTTACTTTGCAATTTAGTTACGAGGCAATGCATGCCTCGTAAATAAAAATAATTATCACTGGCGTTTCTTGGTGGTTTTTATTCTGAAGCAAAGTGAACAAGGGAGGAAGAGTGGGATTCACACAGTGTCCGTTTTAACGCGCATCGATATCTTTACGCCGGATCTACGGAAGAGGTGCTGGTCATCTACAGCAGCCGCGGAATTCGCAGCACTTGTTATATAGCAGCCACAGGCGCGCTCCTCGAAGAATTGAGGAACCGAAGAACTGGAGTGTTGGAAGGAGATAATGTAGCTATTTCACTGATAAAGCAGCAGCTTTGCTAGGTAGTCGCTAGTAGCAAAAGTCTATGTAAGCACTAATATAGGAACAGAGCTGCTGAATTTATTTGTCGCTTTTTCCATATATTGTGAACGGACATAGACAAGTAAAGAAATAGCGCAGTTGCGGTAAGAAAAGGATATAAAGTTAAGGCAGGTGCGAAATAAATAAATATACAAAGAAAAAAGAAAGGAATAAAGAAAAACTAAGTGAGCGAAAAAAAATGCGGACCATTCAGGACCCTGACACTATCCGTTAGGTTTCGCCTACAAGGACACTCATTGCTATTCCGCGGACACTTCAACGAAAACTGCTTCCGCAAACAAGAGCATGCTTCTTGTGGTGTTTACCATATCCGCACAATTCCGTGCGTGTGATGAACTCTCGGCAGTCGTAAGCACGTAAGCTGCTCTCCTGCTCTGTCCAACACTACCCAAATAACCCGTGGCCTTTGAACCCGGAGTTTTGACGTCACACGTACGGACTGACAACTTAATACAATCAATAAGAAACGACGGCAAGCGAGCAGCAGCGCCCTTGTCACGTTCATGCTTCTTCGCGCCACGCTTGGCGGTTGAAGCGTCATTCGATTTGTGCGACGTTGGTGGCCCGAAGGTCGAAAACCGCTAGTCGTCTTGTTTTGTCTTAATCCCAAGCAGTAAGGGCATGTTGGCAGCCTTGGGGTAATGTAACGCAATTACTTGTTGGTTTCACAAATATAAAGTCTTGGAACATTTGAACCCGTTGGGGTGTATATTTGTTCCAAAACATTAATCGCCATCTGCCTTGCTTGCGTTTCCTTTCTTGAAAACGCTGCCCTTGCTATTTTTGGGATGAAAATGCTAAGTCACGCTGATAACGCGCACGTCGTTCGTGACTTGGAAGTAACGGGCTTTCAGCGTTAAAGAAAGGAAATGCGGGCATGACAGGTGATGATTATTGCTGCGGGATAAGATACGCCCCAAAAGGTGCAAACTGTTCTAAGAGTGTGCGCGGGATATGCGCAAAATGTGAATTGGTCGCGCCGAAATCAGAAGACCACTGCTCCAGTTTCTTAAAGGCAAAGCCTTTATTGGGGAGTTAGCATCACTTTTTCGTATCGGATCTGTTTCTATCCGCTTATCGTTTGCCGATACAGGGTATAGTGCAACCAAAAGATGTGGTCCGATATGTGCTACTAGGAGCACTGGTCGCTGGGATGTTCCAAATGTGGGAACGATGTGTATTACATGGATTTGTCTGATCTTCGTGCTTGTGCATTCAGACGTTCGTTTGCCTCTGTTTATTACTCTATATCTGCCTTAAATGACTTAAGCTTTAGAGCAATCCATATTTTTCTAAACGCAGAGGGCTCTGCGAACAAGCACAAATGCTACTGATTGCAGCGGTTCCCCCTGTCGAGGTGGCGAAATCAAAACGCGCTGGCTTGCCCGCGAGAAATTCTTAAGTGCCGGTTGTCGATGCATGCGTCCGTGGTGCAATAGTTTCAATACCGTGATTCTGTGCCACACGTCGTGTGTTCTAATCCCTCCGTCGGACATTATTAATGGTGTTTATTTAATTATTCATAAAACTATATTTTACCTAAAAGGAATACTTTACGAAGCCGTTTGAAGCCACAAGGACGAAGCTTAGGCAAATATATATGCTAACCGTCACTCCCATGATGGTTGACAAAAAACTCTCATCGGAGGTTCGTGCACCTACAAGTAGGTGGCGGTAAGTGTACAGAAAGCTTGTGTATTAACTGGGCTGGCGAACTGGGTGGCGAACCCGCCGTGGTTGCTCAGTGGCTATGGTGTTAGGCTGCTGAGCACGAGGTCGCGGGATCGAATCCCGGCCACGGCGGCCGCATTTCGATGGGGGCGAAATGCGAAAACACCCGTGTACTTAGATTTAGGTGCACGTTAAAGAACCCCAGGTGGTCGAAATTTCCGGAGTCCCCCACTACGGCGTGCCTCATAATCAGAAAGTGGTTTTGGCACGTAAAACCCCACATATTATTATTAACTGGGTGGCGAAGGTCGCGGCCAGCTGGACGCCACCATAACCCTCTCCACCTGATCTCGGCATCCCCCTCCCCCTCGCCTCATCTTCAATAAAGTTTATTTCCTCCTTCTTCCTTCCCAGATATTTAAGCCTAGATGACGCTAAGGGTTTTCTTGGAACACTAAACGGAAGGACGAACGAAAATGAGCAGGAAATTGCACTGTGCACATTGCAAAGGAATGGTACGCATTAAAAGCAAAACACTGCGTGAACGAAATAGGATTCCAACCTCTACCGTTGAGTACAGCAGCCTGGTGCTCTAACCATTAGGCCACGTTCGATCGTTCTTTCTGCATTGCGTGCGTTTGCTCAAAATACAGTCATATTTACAAGGAAAACATGGGGAATGCGGGAGACGGAAAATCAAAACGATGGGCAAAACGAGAACAAGGTAAAAGCGGGGTCCATCGTTTTGACAAGTGGACTTGTCTTTTTCAAGGCGACGTATTCTTTCCTTGGCACAGTATATATAGGTAGGGTTCTTCTAAAGGGAAAGGGGGGGGGGTTAAGGCAGCAACCGAAAGTGGTTTAGCGGCGAGGGTGTAGAAATGAGAATAAAGGGATGCTATGCAGCCGGCGTGTCAACCGTGTTGTGCATAACACCCCTTTATTATCTGCTTCACTGGACGTCAGCGGGTTATCGTTTCTCTGAAAGAAATAATAAAAGCAGCGACAGAGAACAGTGCTCGTGAAAGAAAAATACTGAAATGGAATAAATGTACCAATAAAAGAAAAAAAGAAAGGGAGGAAAAAGACACACTAAGCAACCAAATGAAAATAACTAAGTGCTGTTGCCTATAGCTTGAAACTTAGCATAGCGAATAGATTCTAAAGATCCCTTTGAAACATTTATGCCTTTTTGTTGCAATGTCTTGAACTTATGGATGAGGTATGATTCTCTGTATTTGCTTTTTCGTTCAGAACGGAAATTTGACTGTAAGATGTAGAGTTTGAGTTCATCAAAGCTATGACCTGGTTGGTTCAAATACCCGGCGAAGGCTTTCGGAGCTTTTTAGCTGCGTCCGTGCGATGTCCGCTTAACCTGATGTTCACTGATTGATGTTCATTGATGTTCTTCCGTGACTCAAAGCCGAGAGAATACGGACACATCTGATGTGTGGCCTAAGCGAGGAGATACAAAAACGGGATATGGGCGCCTACTGTCGCCTAGCAGAATTGAATTAGTGGGTTTGAGCGCTTTCGCAATATGGCAAGAAGCGCATATGCATTCCAAAAGATTTACATGTGCAGTTCGGAAGCGGTGAGTGCACGCCTAAGCATCTTAAATATCCCTTGTAATGTCGTCTAAATAACAGTAAGAAAATAAGAGCTCTTGAAATAACAGTCTGGTCAAGGCGCTGACGTCCATGTATCGACCGAGAAGACGTTCTAGCTATTCGAAGTACCTTTAGCGCTAACGCAAAATAAATGATTAACAAGAAAGAGGATGCTTTGCTGCTGCGTTATTTAGTGGGAGACAGCACGTTTTTACGACGAAACGAGCACTTCTACGAGCCGTCATCTGATGAAATCGCCTAGCGACATTTTCACTGTCGCAATCTTTCGTCCGGGCATAACATATGGCTGTTTGCATGCTTACTTCACAATAGTACCATTGCACGTGGATGGCTGCAGATTTCACAAGCTTGCCTGAACAAAATAAAGCCTCCCAGTGTGTTCTCGTACGTACAAAACATTTAGGAAGTGACGTTATCGTTAGTGTTATACGTATAGGCTTTAGGCTTACAGTCATTCATACGCGAGGCATGCTAGTCTGGCGCCGAGTCTTGAACGTTGCGCCACAATAGCTCCTTATTTGCTGCATAATATTCGAAGCTGTGGTATTGGAAGTTAGAGAGCGTCGTTAGGGAAAGATACTGGAAAGGTCACGTAGGTATACGTGACCATTCGCGGTCATGCATGGTGCAAGCGTGCAGTTGGATAACAAGGCTTGAAGAAGTCCTGTTTCACGGTGGTGTCCTCGTCAGTAGTTCCGACGGTCTTTTTGCTAATCCGCCTGTTCTACACATGACATTGGCAGATCTGTTTAATAAATAAATAAATAAATAAATAAATAAATAAATAAATAAATAAATAAATAAATAAATAAATAAATAAATAAATAAATAAATAAATAAATAAATAAATAAACCACACTCGCAAGCACCGACACAGGAGCTGCATTTCACTCTATTGCACACGCTTGTACATGGGCTTCGTGGAACTCAGCAAGTCAGCAACGCACTGGCTACTGACTTCAAGCTCTATATACTGCCTGAACTACCCAAGGTGGGAAGAAGCACTGTTTTGCCGGCTGTTTATTGGGTGTCGCGCTCACCAAGTAATATTCGTTCCCAATTGAATGGGCCGACAGCCTCTCTCCCTCTCTCTCTCTCCCTCTCTCTCTCTCTCTCTCTCTCTATATATATATATATATATATATATATAGTCATATAATGAGAAGCCAACAAACACTGACACCAAGTACAACATAGGGGAAATTGCATGTGCCTAATAAATGAAATAAAGTAATGATAAATTAATGGAAATTAAAGTGGATGAAAAAACAACTTGCCGCAGGTGTTGTTTTTTCATCCGCTTTAATTTCCATTAATTTATCATTACTTTATTTCATTTATTAAGCACATGCAATTTCCCCTATGTTGTACTTGGTGTCAGTGTTTGTTGGCTTCTCATTATATGACTAATAATTATCGGGCCCTCGGTTAACCTCCTTTCTTCTCGTTTATTACATAACGAGGGTCTCGAATCCGGCAACATTGATGCCTTCAGGTAGCATATGTGGGTTTATTGACCAGTTGCCTTCACCCGAAAAGATCACGTTCTCGTGACGCCTGCGGCAAAAAAGACGTTCCACGTCCGCCGCCAAGGTCTGTGAGTGGGGGCGCTGGCTAACACTCCCAGGGTTCTACTAGTACACATAAATACCCAAGAAAGTGGATGGGGAAACGCCGCCGCGGTAGCTCAATTGGTAGAGCATCGCACGCGACATGCGAAGGTTGTGGGTTCGGTTCCCACCTGCGGCAAGTTGTTTTTTCATCCACTTTAATTTCCATTAATTTATCATTACTTTATTTCATTTATTAAGCACATGCAATTTATATATATATATATATATATATATATATATATATATATATATATATATATATATATATATATATATATATATATATATGCCTCTGACACTTGTGGCTGTGAAGGAACAATCTACCCACATCTCGCATAGTACGGAGAGGCATTTTCTGTGTGCCACGTTAGACACTGCCGGCTCAAAATGCACTTCAAGAGTGGTCAGCACAGACATGTGCGCTGAAGGCAGCCAGAGTGTGCTAGTTCGCTTCTTGCGGTCTATACGGACCTGCGAGATAGGCTGTGATAGCGGCGCGTGCTGCTTCAGTTTTGTTTGCCGATATCCGATTCGACACTAACCTTTCTCCCTTCATATTTTCTTAAATCACGTTTCGCAAACCGGACTACGTCCATACCTTTACTTTGTTTTTCTCTGAATGACTGTGTGGTTTTTACTGGCACAAGGGCCAGGTATGGCCAAAGAGCGCCAATTGTTTTTCTCTCAGAAGACAAAATACATGAGTAAGCTTATTAGGAAAACTGCGTTGTCAATGGATGGGTTGCTCTACGGTGTACGCATTACGCTATAAAAAATTGCAGCAATTTGCATTGAAGGAAAATGCAAGAGCGAGAAAATTGAATCATAATAGAAGCAGGTGCCACAGAAAAAGCAAACGAACAAGCGAACGGGCAATATGTGTTCAAGGAATCCAGACCACTAAATTATTCCGAAAGTAGTATGTACGCAAACAAACTTTAACATGATTCTGGAGAATTGTTAACAGGTGCTACACATACGGGATGTAGAAAGAAAAACACTACTATAACGCTGGATTTTTATTCGAAAATCCCCGGCTAGTCCAGCTTTCCTGTTTGTGAGGAAAATAAAATCATTTATATTTTCTAAAGCATTTCAGTTTCGGGCAGGTGACCTTTTGTCGACTAGAGGGACCGATCTGTCAACACCCGTTCAGGCGAAGGCTTCGGCTCATCCACATGTAGTCAAGTGGCAGCCATCAATAAGGAGAAATGTTATGAGCGCGCTGCTTCTGAAATACTGTATAGTCGCCCTGGGCAACGAGCGATGGAGAGACTGACCAGTGTAGAATTCATAATGACGCTAAGAAAGAGTAAAGGGTGGCACTGTAAGCCTCGCATCAATGTACTGTGCTACAGGAGAGCTTGCGCTTTGCAATTCTGATCAGCGGGCTTGTGGGTGTGTGTTTTAGACATAACTTCAATTAATTTAATCTTTCGAGGCTTTACGAAAGGTAGCAATTAGCACCCACCGACGTTCTTCCACTTCTGCTTTTCATTCTTGCGTACCGAAGGCGTCAGCGCCTTGCCAGCGTTAATTAAAATAAGGAGCTAAGAAGTCCGAGACTTCAGAGCCGCAAAAGGTGGTGGCAGCATGGCCTGACTAATCGAAGGGAGGGTAGCGCTTCTGAAAGGGAAAAAAATGTACAGTATGCACGGTTTTATACAGGCTAGATTATTAGCATTTCTTGGATTATTATCTTTCAGCCTCTTAGCCTATAAACCCTCGGCCATGCGCTTTCTTTGCTGGAAAAGTGCTGCTCATGATAGTGACGCCGCAAGAAGCGTCACTATAGGACTGTTTTTTGATATATAGCTTGCGATAGTTGGTCGTTTATACCAAATGTTAAACAGTGGCGCAGTACAACAATGACAACAGGATGTACATCAATTACCAACTGAAGTCTGTGCTAAAAAAATGCTACCGAATGTTTTTCTCTCTAACGAACAAATTTTCTTTATTGCTTGGTGCTTCAAAATTGGCGTTCACCATGCTCTGCTTATCGTGGGGGAAAAGCCGCTTCTCAATGGCTTAGAATTAAACATAAGACTTTCGGCAACCTTCACGACTAAATTCAAATTCATTAAAAAGAAATACCTGCCGTCCTTGAGTAATAAAGCTTGAAGTAGATTACGTGCTTGCGCAAAAAGAGAAATAATCACGTACAACGAATGAAGTAAACCTTCAAAATGAAGAGGCGTCTGTCTTCTCTCTTTAGTGAGAGCGAAGCAATTCAGAACCACTCCATTCGTATAGCCCCGCATTTCCCGACAGGTGTGAGCGAAAACACCTTCTGAATTCTTTCTGTCTCGCCTTCGTTCCAAAAACTTCGGAGGAGAAAGTTGCCTTGAGTGAAGGAGAACGCGTTCCATGCTTAGACTCGCTATTTTGTGAACCGCCAACTTAATGCGACCAGAGGTGAGCATCCTGCAAGGCAGGGACACAATGGTGAGCTGGAGAAGAGAAGGGCATCTTGAGGGACAGGAAATCGATGGCGGCGGAGCTCGCAGGATGTGCACGGCCGCGACCGGAGGCCTCTGCTGACATCACGTCGGCCGACGTCGCGTTGCTCGTGGCCTAATGCGAACCCGAATGTCTCTGGCAGCTGCAGAATTCTTGTCTGCCAGCTGGCTCGGCGAGCATTCACCTGTCTCTTCATGCCTCGCTTGTGAAGCTAGCTAGCTATACGCGTGGCTTTCCCGCACGGTTTGGGAAAAACGAAACGGGCAGCTTCGAACTAAAACAGCGATTTGGGCGAGCAGATCTAAGCTTGTGGCGTGAATTCAGCGCAAGGCACCGAAGTGTGCATAGACAGACGGAAGCTTAGCGGGAAGATGAACATACAGAAGCGCCAGACGGTGCTTTGCACTGCGATCCCACCATGAGCTTTGAACTAAGAGTTTAAAAGCAGGAAAAGATCGACGAACTACACACGTTTTGCTGTCGAAGCGCTTAAAGGAGCACATCGTGGCAATGGCGGGAGCAGACTGCTAGCATGCGGGGTGGCGAACTTACGTATTAAACGGAAGGAAGGTAAGGCTTGAGAACACAGATAAACGAAATTTCTTTCATTGTATCTTCTTGATTAAAACAAATGCACGATGCCTGTGTTTTCATCGTGCATAAATCCCTTTGAAGTGTATGAATGAACGAAAAGCTTTATTTAGTACAAAGGGGTACCACCTCACATAGTGAACAGTACATATTGTGTGAAGAGAAATGGAGTGGGAATGTGGAGGTTTTAGAGGGTCAGTTGAAATCGCGCAGACGTGAAGGGTGTTGTTTGAGTCAAGGAAAATCAAGAAAATACGAAAGATCTTATGTGAAGGCGACACATGTAACGCTCATCTTCATTTCGTTGTACAAGAAAAAGGCATCGATACAACGTAGTTAGCGAATATAGAACCATTTTTGTTCTCTTATATGCCCAGAGTCGGCGCAAGAAGAATTCGAATTTTCGACTACACTTATATGAATGATTATAGCAACGCGGGAAGCTTAGTATTATACCGAATACGAAGAAATGTAACGTAATGGGTACTAAACTGTTCGCTAAAAAATGCGGCGTAAAACAAACATAAAGAGCTAAACATAACATGTTCTCGGCACCAATGTTGCCAGGACTACAATCAAGGCTTTTGAAGTACGTGTGCCGCCACTACTGCACCTTGGTATGCGGTACATAGTAAGGTATTGATATTCGTGGGTGACTAAATTCTACTATACAAAACCTACCCTCAAAACCTTTTCGCCATTGCATGATGAAATTCCTCTGAGCTTAACTGCGGGTGGCTCTCTCATTTCCTGCGTGGGTGTCGACATATATTGCTCCTAAATTTTTTTAATTGATATAAGTGCAAGATATATTATCAGGGTCATTATCGTCTGTATGATGTGCATGTGCCTACTCTGAGTGTCGGTTCCATTTGAGCGATACTGATTGGCGAAATTATCACAGACGGAATAGAAACTCGCACGCGTCAAAAATCATAAAACAAATAATAACAATAACAAAAAAGAACTTCTTATATGCTCCGCACGTCGGTAATTCCTTCGAAGCTTATCTCATCTTTGGTTTCCTTTTAGCGCTGCGGTCGTCAAAAGATAACTAATAGGAATTCGAAGTTTCGCTATTGCTTCGCTTTTTGCGGATTTGCGGAGATAAATTTTGCATTGCGAAATGTGCAGGCACAAATTACCGATGCGTCGAAAAAAAAAATCACGTAGCTCTAATCTTCTACACGTGCCGTCAAAGTTTGCTTAAGCCAGGAGGATTTCAGCCCAACGGTTTGCTCAAGCAGGCTGAAAAAAATAATAGAAAGGGGGAAAAAAAAGAACTGAAATTTAGGTTAACAAAAAATAACTGTAAGTCGGAGCGGTTTTTCATCTCAGCCGCCGCTAGCAGATTAGGCCTGACACTGACAGACTTTTGTATCATCCTAAGGTAGTTTTTTATGTACCTAAGTAAGCTTTCAATCTAGTCAACCCACTTTTGCGCTTTAAGAGCTCTATCCCCAGTTGTGTTCACAGGGTTTATTAAGCCATGAAAATGTATGCATTTCTCAAAAGAATAGAAAAAAGGACAGGTAGACTGATTTAGTCTCCAATTTCGCCTTAATGTCTCCTCCCGGAGTTCCACTCATTTGCGGTTCATGTGACCTCGATGGTGTCGTATTCCATTCAACATGCACTAAGTTTCTCTTCAGGTGAAGCATTCTTAGTGAGCGTAGAGTTGCGTTTAATTTGTGGAGTTCGGCTCGAGCGAACACCGAAATTGCGCGATGCCCACTGACGTATTCTTGTTTTCTTAGAATATCAGAGATAGAAAAAGGGAGACCTTAAAGAGAACGGTATACTTTCGCGGCCAGTAAAATCGTTTTGTGACCAGTAAAATCGTTTTATGAGACAACGAGTGTTGAAATGCGAAAATTAAATTATGGAGTTTTACGCGCCAAAACCACTATCTCATTATGAGGCTCGCCACAGTGGGGGATTTCGAATTAATTTTGACCATCTGGGATTCTTTACCGTGCACTTAAATCTAACAACACGGGCGTTCTTGCACTTCACTCTCATCGAAATGCGGCCGCCGTGGCTTGGATTTTATCCCGCGACCTCATGCTTAGCAGCGCAAACCCCAAGCCACTAAGCCACCATGGCGGACAGAGTTGGAATGTCGGCTATGGGTGGTGAGACATGGTATGTAAGTTTATACAAGACGAGCACGAAATTTGCGGCATTTACGCTCGTGCTTTTTCACAGCACTCAGTGCCCTTTGTAGTGCTTTTTCTGTCGTAATGAGTGAGAATCCTTTGATGTGCCAGCAACCGGAGCAGCGAAGGCGTTGCTTTCTTTGCGGGGTAGTCAACGGCACGTTAAGAAAGTCGCGAAACAGTTGTTATATCGGGCACACGAAGGTAGCACTGGCGTTAGCCGGCTTTTCCGTACGCAGTGAAACCCAGATATACCGAAGGCGTACTTGCAGCGAAAAACGTCGTTAAATCGCGAATTTCGTTAATTGAAGGTTAAATAATTTACTAATTTCCTAGGACATTCCTGGCGGCTAGTATCTTGTCAGTAAGCGCGGTGCGGATTGCGCCGAGAGCAATGCATCGACGTGGCTCACGGCGTCCGAGATTTGCGACTGTTGCGTCGCGCCGCGACGTAAATCTCGGAAGCCATGGCTGACCACGCTTAGTGCTTGCTGCCGCTATCAGATGGCGCCAACAAATTAAAAACAAACATCTAGCAAGGTACTGACATTCTCCTTGATATAAAAAAAAGATATATCGCAGTTTCGCCAGAAAGGCGGAGCATAAATGGCGATAGCGGGGAGATAACTACGCGAAGTAAGGCTCGTAGTTTTATCGGTGTCACGCGTGCTCAGGCAAGCGCGAGCAGGACTCACTCGATGATCACGAACACCCGCAGTCACAAGGCGAGAACGCGAGGGAACGATTTGCAGCGGGAACTTGAGATTACGAGACCACCAACGCTAGACGCGCGGGAGCAAAATGCGCATGAAGGCACCAACCATCTCGACTCGCCTCGATCAATTTGCTGCAGATTAGCTGGAATATACAGCGCGTGACCCGTGCATGAACAGCAATGCGCCGCCACTGCAAGAGCAGAGATGGAGACTTGCGCGCCGATGTGGAAACAGCAGACAGGCGCGCATATCCTGCGCGCAATGCTTTACTACGAAGCTGTGTCCGTAATAATGAAAATAAGTAAATCGAAAAAAAGATGGTTTCAAATGTGAGCGCCTTTCTCTTGTTATTCTAAACATTTCGTACAACGTGAATAAAACACTATACAGAGCATGCGAGGGTGTCCCATTCGTGAGAAGTAAAACAAAGCACGACTGCGATTGTACGACTACATTTACTGCAAGCTATGCCTCGGTGGCCGGATTTTGCAAACAATTAAGTAGCGCGTGTCCAGTGCTTCTGTGTACATATTCTGTCGCGTCTAAGAATTGTGCTTACCAGTATTCAGTTGTTAAGTAAGAAGCCAGAAAAGAAAAACACACGCCGTTAGGTTGGATAACGCTGAACGAGCAAAAACTATAAGTAGTCGGAATTCATTAAAATATTTTCATAACAGTCATTCTGGCTGTGGCAGTGAGGGAAGAGCAGCCTCTTAGAGAAGCACGTGGTGCGCATTATGAATTCATTTCCGCAATCGAAACTTCGTCGCTTTAAGTTTGGAAATGTTTTACTGTCTTCGCAAGCTTGAAGTAAGGAAGCGTCAGTTTTATAAGCCCCTCTTATTTCGCTGCTTTCTCTTCTTATCCGCACTTTCTCAACTAAGAGAAGAAAAAATTGGGCAGTTACGCTTGACGTCCTCGGACGGTGTTCAAGCAATCGTGGGGATGACATGTTGGCACGACACTGCAAGCTAGGCAACTGCTGCTGCTCAGCAGGATCAACGTCACTGGGCCTCGGCAGCTACTCTGCTTCTCACAGCACTGGTGCGATAAGCAGAGAGAGAGAGAGAGAGAATGTGGAGAGGAGGGGGCATTATTTTCTGAGAAAACTCTGGCAGAGACACTTAAAACCGCTTACGTGTGGGACTGCGAAAGCATTAGAGCCCCTAGGTGACATGTTTTCGATGGATGTGTTAAAGTTCCTTTTTGCTAATTCGGTGTATGCATATATATACATATATATATAGACAACGCGTTCCTTTTATACACTCAAAGCCCTCCTCCCGATTGGCTGCACCTACACGTGCCCAATGCACACCTTTAGTCAGCCAGAACCGTAGAGTCGCCGCGCAGCGTTGGCGAAGCGGGCTCGTCTCGCAACCCGGAGCCCCGGGTTAATTGGATTTCCATCCAGATTGAAATGTCCCAAATCATATTTTTTAAGCCATCAATTTACTTTGTTTACGGGAACCTTCATGAGAAATTTCACGTCAACTCGAGCATTTTAACATGTTTTTACTCCTTGCGCCGTCGGCCGTTTTTGGCACCATCGATCGGTCACGCCAACTACGCCGATGGATTTTCACGTAATGGAGCATGTAATGCGTTCGCATTAACAAGGAGCCCTGCAACTTGTGTTGCTGACATCGCAACTTGATGGGGTACGAGGTCAGAATGAAGGAAAGCCGTCGGTGTTTGTTGTTTGAAGCACGATGGGGTGACATCTGCGCTGGAACGCGAGCACTAGAGCGAGTAGCGCCACCATTGTGGTCATGTACGCAGCTGCCAACTAGAACCGCTAGCATTTGCGCGCACAGCCAACAACTCAGCACTTGTGCCAGCAGTAGAAGGCGAAACAGTCCACCATATACAATTGCTATCGCAATAACACAGGTTTGAATTGTAAAATACCTTCCACTCGGAAGTATCACGTTACTTGTCCAATTTGTAATGCGAACGCTATGTATGGCTCACGAGGCAGAAAATCCGGCTTTGTCCGGCATTGAAAATCCGGTGCGTTGTCGGCGTGACCACGCAGTGGTGCAAAAACGCGACGAACCCTCGACCTTTGGTGGCAGTCGAAGACACGACCTGTGGTGTTAATTAAGGCTACGAACCTTCGACGTTTGGTGGGAGTGAAACACACGACCTTTGGTGTTAAGGTGAAGTTAAGTAAGGCCAGTTAATTAGGGTGTAGTTAATCAGGGCACTGAAACCCATGACCTTGCGTTGTGTGCACCACGTGACGAACACCGTTGGTCACGTGGCGTCGCGGCGCTTCTGCTGACGTGGTCGCTCGAGTCACGTGACTCCGCCAGTAGAGCCACCGGACGTAGCCGCCCTTCTGCTGACGTGGCCGCAATGTTTTCGCGTTCATCCAGGTAGGGATAACCATAGAGTTTCTCCGTATAACACCTAAAGGGAAATCTGGCGCCACCGTCTATGGGAGTTTCCTAAGGGGCGCTGTGCTGTCATGGGAATGACGGTGTATGTGTCTGCGAGGCTTGTGTTGGCTGGTTTTGTAAGGGGCTTCGTCTAAAACGTGGATACAGCTATACAAATAACGCGTAGTTAAAGTAAAGTCTTCATAGAATGTTTCCATTCACGCATATTACATCTTTATTCACCTACAATGCATGACCAAGCGAAGAAAAACAACAGACGACAAACTGTTTCAAAGCGAGCGCGAATCTTGTCGTCTGTCCTCCAAATTTAGCGGCCCGTTGATACTTTTTACGCATCGTGTAATTGTACATGCAATAACAAGTTCTCATAGTTAAAACAAAACATGTTTTTGCGTAATAATAAAGGTAAAACAGCTTTTTACGTGCTGTTTTAGCAGAAAATGAATCATTATCACAGACGGAACGGTGCTTGCCAGGCGTTTCTTCAAGGTGTCCTAGCTCTCCGAGAAGGATGCCAATCATTTGCCGCCCTACTAAAATCCCGACCAGGGATTGTAGTATTACAAATAAATAAAATAAATAAATCTGAAGTCACAATACACCGGCATTCTCATGCATACCACAGCGCAGCAGCGCCAGATTTCCCTCTAGGTAATATACTGAGAAACTCTATGGGGATAACTAAGTGCTCCTTGAATTTTTTTTTCTAAAAGAGCTCCACCGAGCAACGTGAAAATGAAATTATTCAAAGAATTTGAAGCAAGACGGATGTGGTCATAAAAAGGTGACAAAATGGACATCTCCTCAGGAAAAAAAAATATTCCCGCAAGGCTGGCTTTAGTGGGTACCTGTGAAAAATAATAGTCGAGATAATTCACCCCCAAATTTCGCACTCTTCGAAATGCAATTTGTCACCGTGAAACCGTTCCTGAACATTTTTAAAAAAGAAATAGAACCTTGCCAAAAAAGTTGAGGAATTCTTTACTTTTTTATAACTATTCTTTATTCTGACTGAATTTTGCTAATGGAGTAAAATAACTCTTTCAAGCACAATGCAATTCTAAATAAACATTAGAAAATTAGGTGAATTTCTTCTAAATACCCTCGAGCTGTGCCACTTATAACAGCACGTTGACGACATGAAAGAAAACGAAGGAGATACGCGTCAATAATGCGATGCGATAACTTTATTTGGAATCCGGCGATTGAGAGGCCCGGGCCTGGGGCCGCCTAGATGGCCACTGGGAGCTGCTGCTCCTTTGTGGCTTCCTTATGAGATAATTATTTTCACAGCAATCATTCCAGCCCTGCAGCGCAGAGAGGCCCGGGGGCGCGCTTTTGAAAGGTTTTGGTAAGACTAGCGACACCATCTTAGGTGGAGAAAAAAAAAAGCGAAAGAAAGGTGCAAGGAATGTTGCTCTATGAGGGAAAATCAGATTAGAAGCACAGGTTAAGCGTTCCGCTGACTATAAATTCTGTTGCGTCTATGGACAGATGTTGCAGCGGAGTGTCACGAGGAATTGTTCTTTCAGTGTCATAACTTGCGCAGAGGGCATAGAAAACAACTTTCTGTCGAAATATACAAAGCAACTGAACTGAATGCAACAAAACATAAGCCACAGCGGAAGACGTAACAAAACAGGGCAAAAATGCGAATTAATGCAAAATATTTCGCATTCACATTTTTTGCAAGAGAGCCTTGTTTTTTTTTCATTTTTGAAATGTCTTAACCAAAATACTGTTGAATATTGCGAAAATGCAAGAATGGTACTAAACCTCGCCACCAGATAAGAGATTTATCGTGCATGATAATCTATTCATCAAGAAATTATGGAGCGATATAAGAGTCGTGTAGCAGGGCTGTCGCGAAAAATGGGAGCTTGTATTTTGCGACACTGCAGTCGGGACGCTCTGGTAAGATGAACACAATTGAATACAGAGTTTGTACTACTCGGCCACAACCCTGTTAGCAGTATTACAAACAAACAAATAAATAAATAAATAAATAAATAAATAAATAAATAAATAAATAAATAAATAAATAAATAAATAAATAAATAAAAATTATCATGGAGTGAAAAGCGTCGATATCCAAAACTTAGCTTAAGTTTACAACTATGTGCCATTTCAGCGAGCAACATCGCTATTATTTGGGATCAAAATGACGTACGTCAGGGCGATGTCTACTTTCTCTTTTGCCCGCCCTGGTGGCGTAGTGGATTTGGCCTTGCACTGCTAAGCTCGAGGGAGCGGGATCAAATTCAGGCCGCGGTGGCCGCATTTTGATGGGGGGCGAAATGCACAAAGCTCGTGTACCGTGCATTGGGTGCAAGTTCAAGAACCTCAGGTGGTCCAAATTAAACCGACGACCTTTACTACGGCGTGCCTCAAATCCTATCATGGTTCTGGCCCAAGAAAACCCAGAATTTAATTTTCATTTTTATTTTTGACTTAAGCTTAAAAACACCTTTTTGAAAAGTAAGCGGCGTATGCCAGTCACCAGGCCATTTTGGAGCCACAATTTTCTGCAGTTCTCATCAGCACTGAATAACTATTATCCCTTGACGCGTGTACAGCGGGTCTGAGAGTACCGTAGATAGGGAAAAAGAAATGAAAGCGTTTTCTTCTTGTTTTTTGTAAGAAAGGCGATACCAAACTGAGCCACATAAACATAATAGGAGGTATGTGCAAGGGACTGAATTTCAAGTGATCGCTGAACCTTTTCCTTCACGAATTCAGCGATTGCAACATCTGAGGTTGGGGCGCCGGGAATGTATTGCGCAGCTTCTTGCGTACAGTGGTCTCTCTAATGCCGTCAGAGCCTAGTGCTCTGACGAACAAAAAATGCAGAGAAAGATTAATGAAGGCGTTGATAACGGGGCGTTAAAAGAAAATGAGAAGTTGCAAACCATTATGCCATGCACTTATAGGGACTGAGAGGAATAATATGCTTACTGAATACAAGAGAGAAAAAAGAAAGAAAGAAAAAAAAGGTCTAACGAATCTCTCCAATGCCTTCTACAGCTTTGTTGCCTTCGATGTGGTCTTGAATAAATTTGAAACACGAACCATTTCAATTCATTTCCTCACTCTCGAAATACTCTGAACTCTGTGTTTTCGTTGAGGGCATTGTCTTCTAGCTCATATGGGGCTCTTCTTGGCTAAGCAGGAACAGAGGAAGCGCGTGTGAGCAACTCGATAGCATCAGTTGAGTCTTCAGAAACTATAACAGTGTGACAGAAAGACAAACAACATAGCCAGTAGCACGCACGGTTACCCTCTGCGCCCTTGTGAGTAGCAGATGAACGCGGTGTTTTGCTGACTTAGCCATGGAATCGGAGCTGAGCCTGGAAAAATAGCACTGGGTCATGTCATGGTGATTGTGCAGATCAAGGACATTCTTGCAACGCTCCAGTCATGAGAGGAATAAGAATTGGCATTCGCTGCGCCATCCGCTGCTGGCCGTTCTGTCGGACTTTGCGCGTGTCTGCAATGTGCGTGACCGCGAACGAGAGTGAGTCTCTTATTACCGGGTGAAGATACGTGCCTGCAGGTCGCTTGACCCCACACATGCCGGGCATTGTGCCTGTACTGGAGCCAAGCTTGTTGCAGGCAATGGTTGAGGACAGAACGCTGAACGTCGGACTATCTGCGAATATTGACTGCCTTTCGCCGTCATGATATATATATATATATATATATATATATATATATATATATATATATATATATATATATATATATATATATATATATATATATATATATATATATATATATATATATATATATATATATATATATATATATATATATATGCGAACAAGGGTCAGCGGCTTAATAAAATAGTTTGACAAACTTGGCTGCCACCTGAGTAGCTTGGGTTGACTGGTATGGGTTCCTCAGGATCGGTGCTTGTGGCCGCTCGGTTTGTGTGCTCTCGAGCTGCCTTGTCCGCCCTTAGGTTCCCTTCTATTCCAGCGTGTCCCGGTACCCAGAAAATTGTATGCCTGACTTTGTTGTTAGCCCTGCAGGAGCGGAGGATGTGAAGCGCTCTGCGTCCTACTCTGCCGTTCATGTAATTCCGACACGTAGCTTGCGAGTCGGTGAGTATTGTTAAAGACCTTTCGGATCGGTAGCCCTCCACTGCCGCTAGAGCTACGGCTATTTCCTCAGCTTCCGTTACCGAGCAGTCCTTCATTGATGCGCTGCTGATCTCTTTGTAGTCCTGGCTTATTACTATCGCAGCTGTCTTTACCATGTTTGTGCCTCTTTGCTTGGCGTATACTGCAGCATCTGTGTATACTGTTGTGTTTTTTGTGGCCAGGTACTTTTCGACGTATTTCGCCCTTGCGTCCCTTCGCGCCGTGTGGAGGTTTGGGTCCATGTTTTTGGGTATAGGGCTAACAGTGAATGTTTTCCGATATTCATCAGGAATCCCCTCCGTTCTTTGGGTTTCTTTGATTGATTCCGCGAAGCCTAGCCTCATTAGCAGTTCCCTTCCCGTTTTGGTTTGCTGGAGTCTCATGAGCTGTGCGATACTTTGGGCTTCTTTTAATTCTTCGAAGGTGTTGCTTAAACCAAGTGCCATTAGTTTCTCTGTCGATGTATTGTTCGGCAGGTGAAGTGCTGTTTTGTACGCTTTGCGTAAAATTGTGTCCGCTTCTTGTATTTCCTGTTTGGTGCAGTTTCAGTGATTTCAGCGAAACTCAAGGTGATTCGGCTATACCGAGGCTAAGAACCACTATCGTTAAATTGATAGCTAGCGATGACGTAAGCTATCTTACACAGTGAGAAATGTGGAGGAATAATTACATCTTATGTGGAAAAACGGACGCCCTGCGCGGAACGGCACGGGACAGAGGCGAGCAGCAAGAAGTCCACAAGCTCGCGAAGAACATAGTGAAGAACGCAAGAAGAAGCTAGGCTGGGGGGGGGGGGGGAGGGTGTTCATTGGCGAAGATCGTCCGTAGTGCGAATGGGCCACTTCCCGAGAGGAAGTGCAAGGACAGCCACCAAGTGATAACACAAACGAAACTTTTTTGTTGCGGTGGCACCAAGGAGACGGCCCATGCTGAGCAACCAAAAATCAGTGTTTGGGAGCCCTCTTTCCTCCAAATCGTGCTCATTAATTCAGGAGCATGCCGGCGATGAGGAAAGTTACACTGTAGAACTCGACTTTGACAACACACGTAGTCAAAACGCTCTCGTCTTTTTTTTAACAATGCATGGCTATTCACAACGAAGAAGGTAAATTGATAGTTGCAATGCGCTGTGCTGCGCTGAAATTTGCATCGTGCAGCGCAGCACCGTGAACAGTGGCCATGGCAACGCTTCGAAGTCAATGTATTTAGGGGCACTCAGTTTTGGCGCTTTAGCATTAGAAGTTCTGGGATGTGTATGGTATTCACTTGGGAGAGCCTATTCTATGCCGCTATGTGGAACTGCTGGTTGTGCTTGTTCCTTTTTTGTTTGTCAAATTCTTACATCTGGCCACTTCTTGACTCTCTTTTTCTGCTACCCACCTCGTGCGCAAGAGTATTTCTACGAAAAGGCGCTAGGTGATCCCTATATTGCGCGTATTATTAGCCAAGGTGAAGAGGACTGACAAATAGTTCTTAGAAGCGAACATTTTATTTACATTCGAGAAGGAAATTTTGTAAATCCTTACTCGCGCACAATATTCAGCTAAAACTCATTATACAAGCGCAAATCCAAAATAAAGATGAAAAATTTTATGAAATTTTGAGGGACGTGAGAAAACCTAGTTCTTTTTATGTTTTCTTTTCCAGAAAACACGAAAAACTGAGAGAAACACAATTGTGCTCAGAGCAATGAAAAACCAGATACATTTATTTATCTAACGCTGAAAAAATATATAATTGTTACGTTATTGCATCACAAAACTGCCAGCAGAGTTTCCTGGTTCGAAATCTAGGCACAATTCTCGTCAAGGCATATATTTCGCATCAAACTGTCCAGGCCAACATTTGTATTAATCTGTGTTCGATTCATTCTCGCTTGACGCGTCAACGCTTCACTGTGCAGCGGACGAAGTCTTCCGGACATTGAGGTCCGAGTGCACGTAAACAAGTTTTTGCACGCGGCCCCCTGCGAGCCTGTTGCGTAGTTTGGTGTGCACATTTCCAAACTCGGACAAGTTTCTTTCACGTGCCACAGAAGAAGGGGGAATCTGCAGTACGCGACAGACGAGAAGGCTCAAGGGTTGGTTGAAGCAAAGTCCTTACCACGAAGTGGATGGACCCAGGTGCTTTGCAGACTCCCAAACTCCTTCTGTTGACAAAACTTTTAGATAAGTCGAAAGGAGTCGTATCGCAACAGAAGAATTCTGCGGGGAAGCTCTCCAGTTTCTTTTGTTGAATTTTATCCTGGTTAAAAAAAAACGAAAAGGCCCCGTTTCTTCCGCATACTTTTCAATGCTTTTTTTTTTCAACGGCTTACATCTCTAGATTCACAACAGCAGGCGTCGATTAATTCAGATAGCGGATGTATTACCAAAGTACTAGCCGCTGACGAGGAACAGTCGGTGTTATTCAAAACTTAATCGGGGGGGGGGGGGGGTAGCAGTTACAAGGCTTTTTTTTGTAAAAATCTAGTTGACATTGGCCGGCCGCCTTCCAAGTAAAATTATGGGTATATCCGACTGGTTGGTGTCTGTTTCGACGAACGGCGGCTCTATCTCTCACAAAGTGCTATCTGAACACGAGGCCAGCAAGACCCATAGAAGCCGCTATTATGAACACGAGACTGAATTTTACCTCAATTACTGCAATTGTTTCCTGTGGTGAATTGAATGCACTTCCTTCCGACATGGTTGATGTACCAGCTACTATCTAACTGATATGATTGATATTTTTATAGGAGTTTTCTAGTTGCCTTAGAAACAATCATGCACAGAAAACATCATGACACAGGAAACAAAAAATCTGTATATTCATGAGATGGGGTGCTGCGCCAACTCTAACACAATTTTTGCTGCTTTGATGATGAGTCATAATCCCTCGCGTGATCGTCTTAACGCCTCACTTGATGATGCGTTGAAGATAGGCCCGCCCCTATAGCAGCGAGATACCTCAGTGGCCGCAATTTCAGCTGGGGAGCCTTCATTTTTATTAATAAGTACTGTAGATCACATCGAGGATTCCAACAGGGAAGACATACACATAGGTAATATTAGCGCATTAGATATAAATTTGTACGGATGTGTTAACACAAGATTGGTAGGCAATAAGCCCAGGTACACCATTTGGTAAGCATAAATAACAGAAAATAACACATAGCATTAAATTAAGAACAGAATAGTGGTAATATACCATTAGATTCATTTTAGGCATCAGTAGTATAAGTTAGCACCACGTATACAATAAGCTTCGAAGGGAATAACAAAAACAGAGTTCGATCACAATTGCAAAGCATGTAATTCTTTTGACTAATGATAAAAATATAGATAGTGTTTGGCTATTTGTAATAGAAGAATTCAGCTTGTTCCATTCCCGTGCCCATTAAAGAAAGAAAGGAATACTTATAATGTCATAGCAACCCTATAGTAGCTGTACAGTAGCTGCCCCTATTACACTTCGCAAGTGATGATAGCTGCACAATTACCAACATCCTTAACTCGTTTAATAAAATCTTGTTAGGTTAGGAATATCCTCTCAGAGCTTGATGTGCCGTAGAGGCCGATGCATTCTACTTTGCTTCTGAGGCAATACCTTTTGGAAATGGCAGGCTGATGGCATACATTACGCGCGCGAAAATTTTACCACTACGTGACCGCTCATTGACAGTCTCGTAGTGTAATTGGAATATTTTGGAAAAACTAGTACTACCCACCGTAGTTGCTCAGTGACTGTAGTGTTGGGCTGCAGAGCACGAGGTCGCGGGATCGAATCCCGGCCATGGCGGCCGCATTTCGATGGGGGCGAAATGCGAAAACCTCCGTGTACTTAGATTTAGTTGCACGTTAAAGATTCCCAGGTGGTCGAAATTTCCGGAGTCCTCCACTATGGCGTGCCTCATAATCAGAAAGTGGTTTTTGCACGTAAAATCCCATAATTAAAAAAAAAAAGAACTAGTACTGACATAAGCTTTTAACCATGAATGGTGTGCTGATAGTACCATTTCATCATGTCTGCTTTACATGATGAGGTTAGCAAACCAGATGAGTGTCTGGTTCGCTGTGCTGCATGGTGAAAATGGATTAGGGCTTGAAAGAAAGAAGGTGATAGTAAAAGCAAAAGTAGAGAGAGTTCACGTGCACAGTTGCAGACTCAAGGTACCTGTAAACACCTTCTCAGGTCTGCTGATTTAAGAAAAGTCATAGGAATCATCGAATTCGCATCAAAGTCCAACGTCAATCTTTTCGAAGCACTCTCAGTCTTCTTTACTGTCGAACTTCAACGAAGGCGAAGATCCGGGGCGCATGGCCTCACCAATCATCCACCCAGAAATGTACATCCACATTACATACACACACAAAAGGGGTATGGACCACAAATGCACCCACGCATATAGGGGCGTCTATGCGGCCCCAGATCCATTAAATAGGTTATGCCAGGTGGAATTTGGCCTGGCCGCTTTGCATTTGGAAAACCACTTGCACTGCAAAGAGCTTTGCGCTTAAAACGGATAATTTTTCGGTCCCATGTGAGTGCTGTTTCATTTCGGCATGACTAACTGACAGCTGCTTCATGCAGTTTGGCGTAAGCAATAAAATGCTAGATTTACTTCCTGAATGTGTGAGTGCGTTCCGTACATAGGCTTGCTATATAGTATTGCGTACGTAAGTAGTTACGTTCAATGTGTTATGCTATACGTAAAGGGGTGTAATAGTTTTAAGCGGCAACATTTCTGCGCTCATGCTTCGGTGGTAGCCACAAAATTATTACCACGTGAATTATTCTGTGAACGGACGCATGTAACCTGCGTTAATCGTACTCCGACGTGCGGCAGTAAGCGGTTGTCGCCAACCCATTATAATGCTCTAAGCAGCCTGCGCTCAACGCTCTGACTGGAACGATTCTACTCGCGTGGTTAGGAAGAGGAATTTGCTATAAAAAATATAGCTCGGGAGGTTGGGCTGAACCAGTCTAAAACAGACGGTGCAATTTCGACCAAGAGAGTTAGTTTCGCCAACTTTAAGCCGTTATTTACTCCATAGCTGGTTGGAGAAAGTCCCACAAGTGTTATTAGTGAACTGCTTTTGCTACAGAATCATCATCCTCTCTTATGTCCCACTTATCTACAGAGGCTCGCGTACACCCGCTGACAGTAAGCTGTTGCCTAAAGTTTTTCATACGTGGTGCTGGTAATTCTAAAATGTAAACGGAAAAAAAATTACCGACGATTACGTTACTTCCTAATGCGAAATTTGAGCGCAGCAAATAAGCTGTTTCACCTTTTCGATAGATTGAGGCAAAGAAATCGAGCAACACATGTATGCGCTATCACAGAATTTTTTTTTTATTTTTCACACGTATTCCTTAAACAAAGACTCCATTAACAGTTCTTGACAGTCATGAAGGAAGCTTTGTGGTCGGAGAAATAGACTGATATATGTTCGACTTGGTACACCAATGCTTGATTCTCAAAGACGAGATCTATACAAGTGCCTCGCGAGGTTGTCACAGCCGTGGGACGCGTTACGAGCGAGAGGAACGGGATGTTCTCCCGCATAAGTGTTAGGAAATTGCTGTTTGTCTTTATGTCAACATTAAAGTCCCCCACTACTAACATCGGTGTGGATCGATGGACGGTTAATGCGAGTTGCAGGAAGTGCACGACGTCTTTCGTGAGTGCGGTAGCGGACTCACGAAAGCGGTATCAGTCGGTCGCTGCTAGCGCTGGGGGGATGAAAGGGGGGCGGAGCTGGTTATGAGGCCGACGACAACGCGAAACCCAGGAACGGACGCCAAAGAGCCATTTGTGTAGCCAGCCCTCCTCCACAGTCTCTCCTCCTCCCTTCCATCATCCTCCCTCGCCCGGAGAGCCGACAGCGCGCATGCGCGGCGGCGGAGCAGCGGCGCATGCGCGGCGGCGGAGCGCGGCGGCGGAGGCGAGCTGGTTACGAGGCCGACGCCGTCGACGACGACGCCGACGACGACGACGACGACGACGACGCGAAACCCAGGAACGGACGCCAAAGAGCTGCGCTCTAAAAGACCCCCGTTGCCTGAGATTGACAACGAACCTCACCATTTCCTGAAGGTCAGGCACCGAATTCACAAAGCTTAACGTTCTAAGTTTTCTGTTCCATTGGCCGGCCACCTTCGCTAAATAAACTGCTCATCATCAGGAGAGAGAGAGAGAGAGAGAAAGAAACGTTTATTATGCGAAACAGTGTCCTGAGCGAGGCCCGGTATCAGCCTAATGTGGGAAGGCTCCATAGTTCAGGAACGCTCTGGCTTCGACTGCCCTCTTGGCCCTGGCGACGAGTTGTCGTTGGTCTTCTAGGTGGTTTGCTTCTTGTGCTCGTTTTGCGTCCGTTTCTGGCTGCATTTCGCTGCCTTCCTGCCACGGGCATTTCAGGAGCAGGTGTGCCAGAGTGTCGGGTACGTTACAGAGTGGGCAGAGGTAGCCGTGGAGTGTCGGGTAGAGGCGATGCATTATCGTTTTGTGAGTGTACGTATTACTTTACAGGCGTCTAAGGATCAGGCTTTCTTCTTAGCCGAGTTTAGGGTGCAGTGGAGGGTACACACGATGCTTGAGCCTGTAATGTTGCAATGTGGCTGAATAGCTGGTGGGTACGGCCTCCGCCTCTTCTGTCACGGGTCGGAGAGCACGTGGGGAGAGGGGAGCCCGGCTCACGCGCTCGCGTGCAGCGGCGTGGGCAGCTTCGTTCTCCTCTAGTGCCTCGTGTCCGGGTACCCACGTTACGCAGGTGTACGGGAGCGAAGTGCTAAGGTCTTTTTAGTATCTTGAGTGCATCGGATGAGATGCGGCCCCTCAAGAAGTTTCTACAGGCGGCCTGAGAGTCGGTGAAAGTCCTAGTGCCACAACCCGTGCTTTCGAGATTGTTGAGGATCGCGTCGTGGCTAACGTTATCAAATGCTCCATTGACGTCTACTGCCACTATGGAGTATTTGCTTCGATTGTTTAGGTGATCTATAAGGTCTTCTATTAGCTGTAAGAGTACGTCCTGCGTTGAGAGGTACTGCCTGAAGCCGAACATGGGGTCTGGTAGGTGGCCGTTGTCTTCCAGGTACTGGGTAATGCGGTCATGCACCATATGTTCGAAAAGCTTTCCCAAGCGCGAGGTGAAGGAGATCGGCCGTAGGTTCTCCAAGCCGAGAGGTTTGTTGGGCTAGGGGATCATGGTGATGTCCGAGTGCTTCCATACAGCAGGCAGTTCTCCTTTCTCCCAGCACTAGTTGTAGTAACGGAGGAGAGCCTCGGTGGCCTGCTGCGGTAGATTGCGTAAGTGTTTGTTAACGATCCGGTCTTTACCAGGGCTAGTTTTTATAGTCAGCTTGGATAGGGGCTACGTAGATTTCGGCCTGCGTAAAGGGTCAGTCGAGTTGTGGATTCGGTTTTCCAGAGTATTCTTTACTGCGAGTTGACGCGGGAGACGGGGCGTCTCCGCATAGTTTCTTTTGTATTTCTCGCAGGAGGTGTTCTTCTGATCAGGCGTGGTTGGGGATAACACTGTGGAGATGTTGCTTCTGTTTCGTTTTGATGGGTTCAGTGGCCAGGAGTGTGCGTAGGAGGTGCCAGGTCCTCTTCGTGCTCAGAGTTCCCTGTAGCTTGTCACACAAAGCGTGCCAGTTCTGTCTGACAAGGTGGTCCGCATAGTCTTAAGCCTGGTTGGTAAGGAGATGGATGCGCGTCTTTTGCTTCTGTTAAGATTTTGCCGCTTCCGTCTCTTCAGGAGGCCACTTCTGGCCTCACAGAGAGGGATGAGGTGCGTGTCAACCGCGGGTGTATTGGCATCGAGTTGTATGATCTTGGTGTGATGTTCTGCAGCGTCTAATACATTTTTGAGCCACTGGTCAATGTCAATTATGCCCTAAAGGATTAAAGAATGTCTCTAAAGGATTTCCCTTCGTTTAGCCGTGCAATTCCGGTCTTCGTCTGTCTACGGGTGTGTGCTACATCTAAATGGAGGACATGGTGATTGCTACCTAAGGTTTCCTGGAGTCGACTGCTCTCTGCCCAGAGGACGTCCGCAGTAAAGGTAAGATCGGGGTTTGTGTTCCTGGAGGCGGTGTTTCCAATTCTCGTGGCCTGAAGAGGATCATTCCGGAGGGTGAGTATGTGCTGCTGGGCGGCATCGTGCGCTCTAGCACCCTTCTTTGTTGTGGTATGATAGCCCCATGCCGTGTGCGAGGCGTTGAAGTCTCCCACTATGACGAGTTGGTGTCCATTCTTGGATTTCCTGATTTCTCGTACAAAGTGATCGAAGTCCGGTAGCTTGTCGCGAGGCGTGGTGTACACACTGGCCATGATTAGAATTTTCTGCGTCTTTCGTTCCGGTAAAACCTCGATTAAAGTGTGTTCTGTCAGAATGTTCTCTACGTCGTATTTTTGGACAGTGAGAGTTTTTTTCCCCAGTTTGGCAGTTCATCTGGTTTGTGCATGTGTGGCGCATTCTTCCAATCGGACGTTCTGCGTGTTGATTTCCTGTAGTGCTATGACGTCGGGTTGATTAAGCGTCACGAATTCTTGTAGGTTAGCGTGTCGAGGGCGGTATGTTCGACAGTTCCATTGGCATATGTGTATAGTTGAATGCTGGTTCTTTGCCTTGTGGTTAGGGGTCACCGTCGTCGATGGATTCGAATTCGCGTCGGCGATCGCGAGTGGGCGAGACCGAGTGAGTGTAGCTGTGACTGTTCGCCCGTGCTTTCTTCCGAGTTGTGGGGCGCGAATTGTCGAGATGTGCCTCGGTGATGTAGTTGTTCTTTCATTGCGGGATAAAATTGTTTAGCTGTGGCGCAATCCCATAGATTTTGGCGTTTAACGTGGCGATATTGTTTTCGAAGGTAGCGACGGTTTTTTCGACTGCTGATTGGACAATTTTTTTCCATAGGGGCGTGAATGTTCTTCACAAAGGCTTCTTGAAATATTAGGCACCTTGTATCTACTATGGCTTCAACATCGGCCTTGGTCAACGTCGTTCCCGACTGTCTGTTTATGTTTTCGAGTTCCTGGCATTTTTGATGCAGCTTGTCTGTGAGTTATTGTTGTTCTTTGCATTTTTGAAGCAGTTTGTCGTTGAGCTCTTGCTGTTTCCGTTGACTGCAAAGTAGCTTGTCTATGAGGTTTTGCTGGCTTGCAATTGGCTGTGCTGATTCTGCAGTTTGCCCTGCTGGTTCTGCTGCTTGTTTTCTAGGACCCGTATGACTGCGGCTTCGGCCGATGCATCCAAGCTGCTCGTACCACCCGAGTCGCCCGAACCGCGTACCTCGTCGGCGTAGCTCGCGCGCCTGAGCTGGAGCGAGAGCGGGAACGTGAGCGCGAAGGACTTGGCAGTATTGGCTTGGAGCTGCTGCGTCTGGGGGAGCTGCTCGCACTGACACTGCTCGAGCTGGTGGCCGAGGTGCCCAGCTCCGGGAACTCTTCCCTGCTGGAGCTCCAGTGGTTGTCTCTTTCTTGTAGTCTGTTAAGGCGCTGTTGCCGTATATTTTAGGGTGGAGGGCTTGGCTTCAGTCTCTTCTTGCACTCTGTACTTGCAGTTTCGTGCGCTTCTCCGCAGAGCTTGCAGGTCAGTTTGTAGTCATGGTCTGGTGGTTGTCCAGTCTTGCTGCATTTGTAGCAGAAATCTGGGATCGCTTTCGGACAGACGTCTTGGTGGTGTCCCATGTTGCCACAGGTGCGGCAGTACTGCACTGACTTGCGATATTGTCTGCAGCGGAAGTCTGTGCTCTGGAAGATGATGAAGTAGGGAACGTGTGGTCCTTCGAAGAATACCACTGCCACGGTCGCTTGACCCATCATTCGGGCGTGAGGAACGGTGCATTGTGCCGGTGATCGGATTGCTGCCATAAGTCCTGCGGTGCTTGTTCCTGGTATGAGGCCACTGATGACGCCTCGGGAGACGTCGTTCGGGGTTCGTATGTTGCCTTTGACGTTGTGGTAAGTGTCTCCGAGCTGTATTCTGTTGATGCTGACCACCATCCTGGCGCTTTACTTGTCGGCTGTGCTTGCGATGATTAAATTTTCGCGTCTCTGTACATGTATACGGGTCTTTCGTCATTGAAGTCTTGCTGCCATATAGTCCACTCGATCTACCGATGGCGTGCATGACTGCGACGGTATTCTATTTGGCGAGGTCGAGACCTGCTTGCGGGCGGTAGACAATCTTAAAGTCGTGAAGTGGCAGGGACGGCATCCTGGGTCTGCATTGTTGCTGTGAAGGTGCTGGATTAGACGTTTGTTCATCGGTTGGTTTTTGGCCGGTGTTTTTGAAATCGAGGTGCCCTTCTTTGCTTTCTTGTTTCTTGTGATCCAGGCGCTTTCCGCTTCGATTGTTCGGCTGCTTTCTGCGTCATAGTTCCAGTATACCTTCCCCGGTGTTTTCTTCCATCCGGTCTGTTTGCATCGCATTTACTTGATCTTCTTTCTGGCTCTTCGACATTTCACTTGCAGCAGCTGCATCTCGACTCATCGTAGGGGCTCTTCGCCGCAGCGTGGACGAGCGCTCGTGTGCTCATGCTCACGCGGCGCGCGGCGTGCGGCGCGAGGGTGTTTCGGCCGATGAGATTGCGGGAGCTGGTTCTGGCGTTAGGCTTAACCGGGCGGGCAGGCGGTCGTCGGGAATAACGCTTGATATCTTGAGATAAGGTGCATTCACCCGAAAGTGGCTTGTGTCCGCTGATTTCTCTCGTCTTGCCGGTTGCACCTGTGCAATACTTGGGTTCGTCACTGGCCTTGTTCCGGGGTGAGAAGCACGAGAAGCGGAAGCCTATGTGAGACACGTCTGTACTCCACGGCCCCTCTCATGTTCAGGATTGATTGGAATTTTCTCTTGCGAGCAATTCAGGTGCAAGAAAATTTTGTGAATGCGTACCCAGAGGCCGAATCCCAAAGCTTTTTGTTCGTAAGTGTTTTTTGCTACTGGCCAGTTGACATTACTTATGTCCTGAAACAGGATTGACTGCGATTTCCTCTTTAGTGAAATTCAAGCGCGAGGGCATTTTGTGGATTCGGGCAAAGATTCGCAATACTTCGCTTACGTGAGGTTTCGTAGATGATCAAGACTAAATGTTCTGGTTGCCTTTGACACTTTCAGTACGATCGCGCTGTTCGCTTACAGGTGAAAATGAGCCGAAGATGGTACTTCCGGTACGTTTGCAAGATGCAGTTTCGCTGGCAGGGAATCCCTGACCAAACTAACGCGGGCGAAATTGAGTGAATTTAGCGATGCTTTCGTAAGTTTCGCTAGCAGGGAATCACTGACCAAACTAGCGTGGGCGAAATTGAGTGAGTTTAGCGATGCTTTCGTAAGTTTCGCTGGCAAGATATCACTGACCAAACTAACGTGGGCGAAATTGAGTGAGTTTAGCGATGATTTCGTAATTTCGCTGGCAGGCAATCACTGACCAAACTAGCGTGGGCGAAATTCAGTGAGTTTAGTGATGCTTTCGTAAGTTTCGCTGGCACGGAATCACTGACGAAACTAACGTGGGTGAAATTGAGTGAGTTTAGCGATGCTTTTGTAACAACTACAGGTACCGTTTCATAAGAAAATGTTTTTCCTACTTCGCAGGAAGATTGAGGCTCGTAGTGGGGTACTGAATGGAAAGATGAGTGGCGTCAAATTTTCCTGCTAAGGTGACATGCCGGTGTGGGCCAGACATATCTTTTACTGCTTTGCACTCTGGGTTTCTTTTTGCTTCGGGTCACAAGAAGTAAGCACTCAAGTGTGCGTGCTGCGCGTACGCATTGCGTGCGCAACTTCTTCTACTTCGAACCTCTTTTTGGCGGCACGCTACCAGTTTGTACACAGGCACAGGGCTCATTAGAGTGTTCACGTGCACACCTTGGGTACGTGATTAGCGCAGTTTTTGGCCTAAACAACCATTCTAGAGAGTTGGGGATCACGCGAACGTGTCGTAAACTGCACTGTGTGCCTAGGTGGGCTTAAAGAGAACTGGAGTTGCGATACACAAAGAAAAACATTGTCATTTCCTAGACACGTGAAACACGACGTGACATACAGCGAGAAAACGAAGACACGATACTTACATTTGCGGAAGAGAAGGCACGTAACAGCCACATAAAACAACTTTCCGCTAGCGCGACATGTAAACATCTGCCATACTTTTCGCTAAAGTTTGTTCTTTAAATAATGTCCCCGTGCGCCTGGGTCAAATAATTGCTTTCAAAATTTAGGCCACCGGACACCTTCATCGCTATGAGAACATCCTCTATTCCTCGCCTCTTTCTCCGTTACTTCGTTTACGGCTGTGTTTGCACACTCTCTGGCTTAGAGAGCTTCCGTTATATCAAGTTTCAAACTGGCTGTATAGTGCCGTGTCAAACTTGCGAAGATGTGAGAACTGTGTCATGGGGTTCTCGCATTCACTACTATTATGCTTGCTATCATTATTAGTGAGCGCCAGCGCATATAACGTGGTTTATGTTACTTAGAGAAAGCAGCTATTGTGCGAAAGTTACTGAAAATGTGGCAGCGCTAATGTAGGTCCGTGTTGCCTTCCAGCCTCTCGCGCAATGATATATATCGAGCATCTGGTTAACTCATGGTGATGCATGCATTGTTTTTTTAGTTTTACAATAAGTATTGAAACTAAATTGGTAATTATTTATGTTTATTTAGAACACACTCGTACAATGGGCCGGCCTTAGTCGGCAACCACTCTCAGACCGGCATTGCATGCAAGAAACACGACACAGGAAGCGCACTCAATGTATAAGCAACCTCTTCCATGGTGAAATGTTGGCCGCGTTGTAGTGGAGATTAAACCTACGTTCGGAGTCTGTAGTGAGTTCTCCGCGGAGGCTTTCCTGGAGTTTCTAAAAAAAAAAGAAGAAAAGAAAATGCAACAGCTCTGTCATTTAGCGTCTCAGCAAACATGAACATCAGTGCTTGTTTCGGAAGGTTTCCGGTTAAGCTCCTCATTCTAAACTATGCCTCGGTGAACGGCTTCGTCTGATGGCGCCGAACTTAGGGCCGGAGATTTGGAAAAACCAACGACCACCGCATAGCGCGCGACTCTGCGTGAGCAATAGGGAGCATGTGATGCAAGGCTATGGGCCCGCCTGCAGTCAGCCTCCTCCTCCTTCTCCTCCTCTTCCTCATCAGCGTGAGCAGCCCTTCCGTAACGTTTTCGCAAAAAAGGAAGAAAAAAAAAGCTACTGCTGGGCTTCAAGGCATAAAACGACGTTTTGTTAAGAAAGTAACCGGAACGCCAGTGCTTCAGGGTAGGCTCCTCGACTGACTGTGCTATACTTTCTTTCACGGATAAAATAAGAAAGGCTATAGATGCCGGTTTCTACGCAGGTTCAGTTTTTATTAATCTATCCAAAGCATTAGAATCCATAAACAACGATATCTTACTTGCTAAACTACGGGCAGTAGGCGTCGATGGCCCAGCATTAGCACTTATAAAAAGTTACTGAATAGATAGACAACAAGCTGTGTATTTTAGTTCCTCACTTTCTAATTTCAGAAGAAACTATAAAGCGGACCCGCAGGGTTCTGTACATGGGTCACTACTATTCCTGCTTTATATAAATGATTTGCCCGGTTGTTTAACAGAAACTGAGGCCTTCCTTTACGCTGACGACACACATTACTTGCAACCGATCATTCACTAACTTCTCTGACTACTAAGCTAAACACTGTTCTGAAAAAAAAATATTTTAACGTGGTGCCAGCTTAACTCGCTAAGAATAAATCCTACCAAAACGTCTTTTATGCTTTTTCATTCGAATCATAGGACACCAGAACTCATTCCCACTGTCAACCTAAAATCTCTTGACATCAATGCAGTTAATGAATGCTCATTTCATGGTATAATTCTTGACTCAAACTTAACATTTACGAAGCATATCGCCTATTTGAAGCGCAAAACTTCTCCCGGTATTAGAACTTTACTTAAACCTAGATATTATTTTAGCAAATCAACACTGCTAACCTTGTATTATGAATTTATTCACAGCCATTTAAATTATTGCATTACAGCATGGGGTAACACATATCCAACTCATATAGCACCACTACAGCATTTGCAGAATCAAGCCATCCGGATGTTGTCGTTCAGCTCAGTCTACTGCAATGCTTCTGATATGTTTCTCAACCAGAGAATACTTTCAGTAAAAAATCTTGTTAAATATAAATTAGACGTAATGTTATTTAAGGTAACACGTAATTCTCCCTAAGTAAATATATTTTCGGAGGCTACTTTGGTTAACCTGAACCGCACAAGACTTGCAGCTAACAACAATTTCTTATTGCCACTAATACATACTAATTATAGAAAACAATCTGGATATTTCGCAACATTATCTACTTGGAACAGCTTCCCACTAGATATCAAGCGCTTTTCGTCTTTAGGTTTCTTCAAGAAAACATTATTCGCTTTTCTACTGGATAGCAAACATAATACACTTGTCTAAGCTATTCACTTCACTCCTGTTCATTTCCTTTCCGTTTTTCCTTTTTCTTTAGTTTCTTTTTCGTTTGTAGATTTTATAAATATTTTTTGTTTGTTCTGTTGCGAATACCTTAAACTACTTTTTAATTATACGAGTAGTTATTGACTTCATATTATTTTGCTGTTTGAACTACATTTACATCGTATAGCTTTCCCCTTAGTGACTACTGTATTGCTGTTTTATGCTGTGTATTTGCTCTAATGTATATATTTTCTGACAGGAGGTCCCCTTTCAGTCACACGCTCTGGGACCTCCGTCTGTATACTTGTGCAGGCATGTATCCACTTAAGAAAGAAATGAACTGAAACTGAAACTGCTACAAAAGTTTTAATATTTAAACAAATAATTGTACTTGGTGGTTAATTCTACAGCGTAAATGTATCGCAGTTTAGGTAATAGTATTTCTCCGCAAAGTTTGGGAATTAATACATCGAAAGTGGTGTCATTCTGAGAATTCGTTCCAAGTATGGATCCACCTTGCTAACTTTACGGCTTGAATTTGTAAATTGCAATAAGGGTCACAAGGTAATTAGTGAAAAATAGTTAGTGATTTTTTTATTAGTTGATTATACATCTCGATTTTCTGTGCAATGTCGGCCTTTTCGAGTACACTTGCTCATGAGCTATAACATTGTGCTATCTGCCAGGCAACCTTTAAACATTTTTTGCAAGTGTTCGCTGAAACGCCCGGTACGTACCAGACTCGCTTTACTTATACGGTACGTTACACCTCTGAGTTTGATGCTTCTAACTGGCTAAGTCGTGGGCATGATTACCAAAAATTGAGCCAACCATTGAACGGGGCTTGAGAAAGAAGGCCTTTGACAGTGTCAAGCACGTGGCCATCCTCGACAAAATCGCTTAACTCGGCCTGGGCGAACGAACGCATAATTATATCCGCAATTTTCTTACGGGAAGAACAGCCAGAATTAGACTGGATGAGGAAGAGAGCATCCAGGTGGACATGGGCACCGCTGGCACACCGCAAGGGTCCGTCGTGTCACCGATGCTCTTCAACCTCATCATGATCGGACTATCGGAAAAGCTGGAGCTAATAGAAGACATTAATCACACCGTTTATGCAGACGACATTACGATTTGGACCACGAAGGGCGCAAGCGAGGGCGATATGAAGAACCGACTTCAAGGGGCGGTGGAGGCAATCGAAAATCTCTGCAGGGCACCGGACTAGAATGCTCGCCGGAGAAAGCGGAACTGCTGCTCTACCGCCACAGGAAGCTAACCAAACCGTCCAGAGACGTAGCGGAACTACACAAAAGGGGAATCAGTGTAATCATGAGAAAAGGCACGGAAATACCCATGGTCCAAAAGATCTGAGTCCTGGGTCTCTGGATCGAAGCCAGGGGAACAAACGCGGAAACTATAACGCGCCTGGAAAAGAATGTCACGGTGACCGTTCGGCTAATACAGAGAGTCTCCAACAACAGGAGGGGCATTAAAGAAAGAAACGTCGTACGGCTCGTTCAGGCCTTCGCGATCAGCCACATCGCCTACGTGGCGGCATTCGTCCACTGGAACAAGGCTGAGAAAGATAAGATCGACGCGCTCATTAGGAAAGCGTATAGAATAGAACTGGGTCTCCCCCAATACACAAGAAACGAAAAGTTACTACAACTCGGGCTACATAACACGCTGGAGGAAATGGCGGAATCACAGAGGATAGCGCAACTTGAAAGACTCTCGGGAACCATGGCGGGCAGAGAAATCACGGAAAAGATCGGCATAAGCTACCACGGAATGAAAGGCCCCAAGACGCAGATTCACCCAGACGTCTCAGCCGCAATAAACATGGAAAATATCCCGAAGAACACGCACCCCGTGCACAATGTCAAGAGAAGAAAATACCGCACGAAAACGATTCTCAAAAATCACGGCGCGCGGGAGGTGGTGCTCTTCGTAGACGCTGCCCGGTCCCCCAACACCGGCATGACAATGGGAGTGTCAGCGCTGACAAAGGTAACTCCCTCTTCGCAATGACGGCCGTATGCACGAAAGGAAAGACAGTGACTGCGGGCTACATCAGGACCAGATCCTCGGAGGCAGCGGAAGAAACGACAATCGCATTGGCTATAATAAACGGTCGGCAACAAGACAAAACAATGATCAGCGACTCCAAGACGGCTATTAAGAACTTCACAAAGGGCTGGGTCTCCATCCAGACGGCCAAAATCCTGAACTGCAGAGCAGAAGACTTCAAGAACGGCAAAATCGCACCTAAATACCTCAAATGGATCCCGGCATATATGGGAGAAGTCCCCACGAATGCCCCTCCAAACCTCAATTAGAAGGCCCACCGAGCTGCGCGAGAACTAACCCACCGCGGCTCGCACAGTGATGGCCCGACACCCCGCAACCCCCGGGGAAGGGGGAAGGACTGCGTCGGAGGGGATGGAGGACACGGAGGAGGCGACAACGACGAAGTAGCGATAAAAGCTGACAGGGACAGACTAGTCACGTACCGCGATATACTGACACACTATACGAAACAAAGAGAAGCATACCCACAACCCCACAAACAACTCGACAGGTCTCAAGAAACGTATTGGAGAAGGTTATAAACCCGAACGTTACGGAACCCAGTACATTTAAACAGAGTGAGTTCAACACAATACCCAGACGTGAGCTGCACGCCCTGCAAGCACGAACACGCAAACATGGCACACATCTTATGGAAGTGCACAAATATCAGATCGATATATGTAGAAAACAACATAGAACCGGACCTTCTCGAGGAGCGATGGTTTAGCGCTCTAACTAACTCGGAACTACACGCCCAACTATGAGCTGTCCAGCGGGCCCGGGCAGCGGTGGAAAGGCTATGCCTCACCGCACAAAGTGCCCGGGTGGCCTGAGCCAGGGCTGGCAACCTCGCAGGTCCTTTGATCATTAAAGCTTCTTCCGTCCATTATATGGTGAAATGCTAGCGTTTCATGTGAGCTGTGTTGCGCGCCGTTGCACAGATCCCTGGATTATTTGGGACAACTTCGTGTTCTTTAACGTATAGCGAAGTACAAGCACACGGAAATAATTATTACAAGATAAGGTCCCAGGATTTCAAGGCGCCTGACAACAACTCGTGCTCACCAATAAAACTGTGCAGTATGTCCAGATAAGTTTACTTGGTCCCGTTCAATAAAAACTATACCTTGTAGATTACAGCTTTATGCGTTTGATGAAACATCTTGTAAACTTGGCTGAAATATTCATACCAGTAAAACGAGGTCGTAAACTTTGATTACAGTGCCAATTTTGCTAAGTGATAATTATAATAATTTTCGAGCTGCATTTCTTTTTAGGACTACATATATTTGTCAAAACAAGTGCTTCAATCTTGGCCGCATCAATATCTGGCCATGCGAGGTGATCAGCACTGCATGATTATACACCAACCTGGCCGAACGTAACATCTGAGAAGGAATTAATCAATAACGAAATATTCAAATCCACTGATAATGATTGCAGCTAGTCACTGCACTAGTTACCCTTCGCAGTTCGCAATTAGGGCATCTGTTTGCGTAACGATTAATTACCTCTCTTTTCTTTTTATCCGTCCATTCCGTCTTGGAAATAACGAAGCTGAGCTTTGTTAGCGCCGCTTCCGGTGTCATGTCCGCACCAGGTATTGCTCCTACATTGAGCAGTTCCTGTTGAGAGTCGAAAAGAAAAGAAAAAGAAAATCGCTAGAAACATTAATTGTTACAGGAATAGCAAAACACGTGCTTTGTGCAGACAATTTGCAAAGGAACAGGGTACCGTGTAGTGTCCTGGCGTACAGTGTTTTTATTTTTCCCAGCGGATGCTTCACACCGAATTATTACTGTTATCAAGCTATCGCTAGGCGCAAGACACGAATGCTATATCAAATTTCTTTCTTCCTAACGTTAGAGTCAATAACGAAAGAGTGTTGTCTAAACAAATTGCGTGCGTGACAACAGGAACAGCGTCGCACATTCTCGAATGTATGAAAGTAGCAGTGATTACACTGTAATGCAAGTCTATATTGATACATGCATAAATAGCGGAAGTACTTTGTCCTTGAGGTCACATTCGACGATCGACTACTGTGCTCGCCGCTATCGTTGAGATTGGAGTGTTGCGTCTCGACACATGGGGCGTAAGTTCACCCAATAAATATTTATTCGTTCCTAACTAACCCTTCTGGCAGTGTTTTCTCCTTCTTCGTCACAACAAAATGATTATATCATCACTTTGTTCACGTCAAGAAGTCTGAAGAATGCACTTCGCGCTGATGTCCCGACATGGGAATCAAGGTAACTCTGCATTCACAATCTGAGCTCAAATGTAGAGTTTAGTCGAGTGCTGCCTCTCTACTCTCACTGCGCTTCAATGTGGCTCACTGATATTCCTGCGTTTAGGAGATGCTTGAAACGCACGGCTCCTCTCGAGTGCCATCGTGCGGAAGCTGAATGTATGTGATAGCGATGTTCTAGCTCATGCGCTGCCCATAAGTATTATTAAAGCCCAAATACTAGATTTAATCCTAGGATTAGCCCTTCCCTACATACCATAGTCTAAGAAGCGCTTATAGTCGAGTCGCCTTTGAGAATGCAATAGGGGGACACATAAGCCTTGGGCTTGTGTCCACAAAGCAGCTCGTAGCCTATGGTGGTTTATAAGTACAAGTGCCGAAGAATCGTGGCATCCCATGTATCATTAATGAGGGCGTCAATCTTGTCATTGGCTAGCTGCCTTCCAGAATATGTTTGCTATCACGATTATCTAACACATATTAGGAGGAACCGCCCTTGTGTAAGAGGCTCTTCACGAATCCGGGCACTGAAGTCTTGTACTTTTGACACCTGAACCCGGGGCGGCAGTTGGGGCAATTGCTAGTTTGAGAAATCTGAACCCGCTTGGTTTGATCACAAATAATGACTATTCATTTGATTAAACGGTGAACATGTAGCAGCTCTTGACATTTCTTTGAATAACAAGAGCATCAACTATTTTGCAGCCTATAAACCATTTTCGACGAAAAAAAATTCGGCATATGACTATGACTGCCGAAGCTAATGCGTGTAGCATTGAATCAATTTAGCGGCACAACGTACTGCCCCCGTCAAAATGAGTCATGTATGAGGCGTATACTGCAGCGGGACTCCTTTTTTCGTACTTTCCTAAGAACCCTTGGCGTCTTTTAGCGCCGCCACCGCGTAGCCTGCGCGTGGCGTCCGAAATGTATGGGGCGCCGGTGCGTACGTACGCTTAGGCCCGATTCACAGAGCCGCCAAACATCCCGTCCCGTCACCCTCACCGCACCGGCGTCCGTCATGAAGCAGTGCTTTCTTGCCCGTTTTTATTAAAAGATAGCACATTGGTGAGCTTGGCTGACGCTCCCGAGGTCGCCGGTGCTCTACTTTTTAATAAAGATTGGCAAGGAAACACTGTTTCATGACCAGCGCTGGTGCCGTGACGGTAACGGGACGGGGCGTTTGACGGCTGTGTGAATCCTGCCTTACAGAAGCGCCATGTGGAAGCCTGCCCCCTCTCTCGCGCTTCTTTCTGAGCACGCTGCACCATCTAGAGGTGCCACCGAGAAGTCCGCGCGTGGCCTCCGAGACGAGAAGCGTGGCGCGCTGGTGACTGCAAAGGCTGAGAATTGCTCGCTCGCTTGCCGCACGTCCAGTGGCAGATACCCAGTGCATTTGTGGTTCAGCCTGCTAAAGCATCGGGCTGCTGTCCTTCAGGAACCGTTGGGACATATTGACATAGTGACAATACCTAGTTAGCCAAATTGGCGTCAAACACGTTCATTGAAGAGCGGTACACACCTTCTTATATATACCCAGTGACCCAAGTTGGCATAAAGAAAAGTTAATTGAAGACCAGCGCAGAGCTACAAGACAGTGTCATAGTTTCAGTGAACAACGGTACCTTTGCAGTCCCTCATCTACAGCGACCCGCCTAGACGTGAAAGAGGTTCGCTGAAGAACGGCGCATATGTACACATTGCCACTATGAAGCCGCACAAGTTGGTCTGACAGTTGGTTTCGAACTTTGTTCCCTCATCACAACAGCCCGATGCGCTACCCATTCGACCATGGCCTATCCAAGTAGTCGGGAAAGTGGTTAGATATCCAAACATAAACAGCCCCCGCAAAGCGCGAGAAGGGTAGTAGCCCAAGAATGCCAACGCATTAAAAATTAGGGCAGAACTCATGTGCGCAGACTATCTAAGTGCGCGAACAGCCGAATGTGTGAGGCGTGTGATGCTGTCGGGGTCCTACCTAGCACTTCCCTCTGGACACACTTCGCCCTCGAGCTGCGGCGCCGCGAATTCCACACATACCCAGCCAGCGGCCCCAGTGGGCCTCCAAGAGGCTCATAGAAGGACTGCCCACCGGGGAAATAGAAGGACTGCATAGAAGGACTGCATAAACCGGGGGAATAGCCCATATTTTCAAACTGCACTTTTCGGGATCGGCCAAGACGTTCATGCTGCGCTATCTTAGGGATCGATTCATATATTTTTGGGGGGGCGGGGGGGGGGGGGGAGGGAGGGCTATGCATTAACATAGCTGGAAAGAAAACTGGTCGCGTCTAAGAGGGCCAAGAATGCTATTCACAATAAAACACATGTTAAACAAAGCAAATTTTGAAAAGTCGGCTTCTGTCCATAAATCATGTTGTTGGGAAGCGAGCAATACCAAACGGTTGACTTGGCCTCATAAGTACTCTCTTAATATCGATACGCCCGCTTAGACAAATGGTTTGTTAATAGAGTAACTCGCACAAACGTTGAATTTCATGTGCATCGCAAACGAAGTGTTCATGACGTCACCAGGGAAAGCGCTTACAATAAGGAAAATTTCCAAACATCATTCCGATGAAAGTAAAACCGTCATCAGCGAATAACAATGGCACACACGGAAAACAATTGTTTCAGAGACAAGCATTTCTCGCAATCGAAAATAATGCTTTGTCAATCAGTCCCATATTTTGCAGATATTCTTTCCCGCGGTGTGCCAATTCCGCCAGAGGAATTGTTATCGGGGACGCTGACACTTGAACAAAATGTCATGGCGATGTGTCACAGGGCGCGAAACGGTCAGCTCAAAGAGAAAGATACTGTCGAATCAGAGCTACCAAGGTGACGAAAGCTCAGGCAAACAAAATGACCGTATATTTAAAACAAGCTGTAATAAGTGGGTCTGTATGTATAAAAATAGTCCAAAAGAAGAGCTCAATTATTCATCTAACAAAGTTATTTTATATAGGTTCTTTACGGGTAGAGCTATTTGTACATATGCATTCACAACTGCTTTGAGATATGGGTAAATATATCAAGACCTTGAAGACTAGTGAAAACCGGTGGCTATGTAATAACTTTTGAATAGTTATGCTGTCACCGAAAGGAGTCACTGATCCAAATTAATGCCCCATTTCGGGCTGCCTAAAATTTTGTCCAGGCAAAAAAATATTTTAAAATATACAATAATATTATTCACAGATGTATTCATTTTTCTGAATTGTTTTGTACGATTCCTGTATTTCAAATGTTTGAACACTTCAAAGCTAAAGAACGCGCAGCATGTGACCGGACAATCTACCAAGCAATTCAAAGAAGTGAACAGTTCAAATCCACTGATAATATAGGTAAGAGCAATATTTTTGAGGTCTTCTGTCTTATTTTTTAGTTTCGTAGATAATTTTCTCTTTGTACGCTGCAAAATAAGTGCGGCTTCGCTATGTGCCCTTTGGTTATCTTCATTCTCCTATTAATGTGTGCTAAGTATTCTGAAGTGTGTTCCGGACCGCTGCTGACACTATTACTTACGCGCCCTGTCTCATAGGCGGGATCCACGGCTCCATTAAGACACTGAGAACAGCTCACTATGAGAACGCCTCGCTCTGTGGCGCGGCGAATGGCATGCATGATGTCCTTGCGCTTCGTGGGTACGTTGCCTGCGCCGTAGGTTTGCAGCACGACACCCTTCATTGGTGTTCCAAAGAAGGCCTCCACCTGGGCAGCAACGAATTGTCAGAAATAAGTCTACGACCCATTAGCAATGCGTGCATTTAGGATGCGTTACAGAAAACGTGCTCCTAACGGTCGTACCTTCGCCACTACACCCACGCCTGAAAATGATGAGACTTCTCACTTACCAATTCAACTGTAATGCTGGGAAATAGGCGAAGTATGCCCACATCTCTGTTCAAAACCGTGTGGACGTAGAGTGTACCTTCTGGAGGCGGCAAGATGAGATCCCAGTTGACTGGAAAGAACATCCATTCAGCACTTCATGCGTGACTGTTGCCATATTCAGAGGATCGTTTTAGAGTGCTCTTGCAGCGCTACAAATATCATATAAAAGGCTGACCAAGCGGTAGTGTTAGTACACGCAGGCTGCACAGATGACAAGGAAGCAGGATCATCACTTCCATGACAAATTACTCTCGTAATAAAATCAGAGAGCTGTTTTCACCATTTTCTCATCACGGTGAAACCGCGTGCTGAAGAACCTGGTGAGCAGTTAAATAAATGTATTCAGCATATATGCTCAATTTTTTTTTATTTCTGCAATGATTTATTTGTAAACGTTAAAATAACCTCGGCAATAAATGTCTCGGTAAGCTATATTACGCGTATATATGCACCAATGGGCACCACAGAATGGGCACCACAGAAAGAACTCACTCATTCTTCGGCATTTCTGAAATTCACTATAGGAGCTGTTTTGGTGACACAAACCATTGAACGGAGTTTTTTCGCCTGATTACTGTCGTTCGCTTTTTTCGCGTAATCTATTACCCTAGACGAACGTACTTCTTAGCATTGGTGACAATATAGTTGCATAAATGCAATCAACCCCGCGTTTATGCCACAATATGAAAGGATACCAGTGCTGGATTTCCGAAGCTCTGCCTGCTTCATTACATTGCACACATATTCTTTTTTTTCAGGCCGAATCGCCGCAAGGCACACGGGGAATAAATGAAAATATAGAAGTATTATTCATGCAGGAACTGCAGTTACGTTTATGCAAAATTATATTTCCTTCACCCAACTAGCGTAGTTTTTACGTACGTCTGAGTTGAGTCAAGCCGTTCTAAAAATCTCAAGTTTGCCCACTGGCGTTTTCATACTTGTAGAGCGAAAATATTCGGCGCTCTTCATGCGAGCTCCAGCTTGTGGGAAAGCCTTCTCATATAGAAACCACTTACGAGGGGCCGAACTAGCAGAGTTTAACATTAGTAATGTTTGGCAGCTGCTCCTACAAGCATTTCTAGTGCAAGAGCTTCTTTTTTGTGTGCGAAACCAGGCTTGTGATTACCTTGATACATCTGCCATGTTTTGCTTTCACTATGACGTACATAAAACCTCACTTACGTAAACTTACGTAAAACTTAAGTTAAACGATTACTTACGTAATCCTTACGTAATTTTTCATGGTGAATACACAACTCATCATCATCAGCAGCAGCCTATTTTATGTCCACTGTAGGATGAAGGCCTCTCCCTGCGATCTCCAATTAGCCCTGTCTTGCGCCAACCAATTCCAACAAGCGTCCATGGATCGTCCAATTTCATCGCTCCACCTAGTTTTCTGCTATCCTCGACTGCGTTTCCCTACTCTTGCTATCGATTCTGTAACCCTAATAGTCCAGGGGTTGTCTGATCTCCACATTACATGACCTGCCAAGCTCTATTAATTTTCTCGTGTTGTCAGTTAATGATAAATTTAATAAATGATAAACTAATAATAAACTGACAAACTAGCGTTTAAATTTTGGCGTCACGAGCTTAAGATGAAGTAGCGCCTTTATCCTAGACTTACTTTCAACGTTGATGCCGATGGTCGCAAGCGGGGCCATGTTGAATGATGCGAAGGCATCCAAGTGAGATATGCTGAATTTGCTGACTCGGTTTCCGCGAAACAGTTGACCATGGAACATTAGCGTCACCTGTGCGTTGAGATGGCAGCTTTACATTTCATGACCGTAAAAATGTGAAAAATAAAGCAAGAAAGATAAATAAAAATAAACAGCGACACGCTGAGACGGCATAAAAATCTTCTGTCAAACGCAGCAGGGAAGTGTGGCCAGGGAACAGTGGTGGTTTCGGCGCTAAGCATGTGCATCACAGAGCATGATTTATTTTTATATAATTGGAAAGTGTTTATGTTAGACTCTCATTTGAAGATAGATAAATGAAAAGAAGATACAATTATGGGTAGAACTGCCATGAAAATTACAATTTAAAATGTATGAAGCTGATGACGTAGCCTGCAGTAGAAATAAAAACTACGATTGAGAAGTGTGTGAAAAAAAAAGAAAGCACAGGCAGACTTCAGCAGTTCTTTCAGTTCTGAATTCACTTACTACGATAGCAGCATTACCCGACAATGGAGGGCGCCATTTCATTTCCGCTTTCCTACTGCTTTTTCCTCAGGTAATTACGTTCACCCACTAAGGGGAACTGGGCAACAACTTAGTTGTTATAGCATGGTTTGTTATTAGGAAGGAGCTGGGTCGTATGAAAAGAATAATTCACAGTAGGAAGCTGAAATTTTTGTATTATAATATCTAAAAGGTAAGTATAATTGCGTGATAGTACAGAAGTAATAGCGCGGATTAGCTAAATAAGTGCTCACTTTTTTGTGTGAGGTACGGAACGTTTAGCATGACATAGTAAATAATTTTCAGACTACCCCTGTCTAAGTAGGCAGTTTTATTTCATTCGCAATTCTATGGCCAAAGGCTTATACCATCCTTTGTTTTTGTTTGAGGTGGTTCACCATGTACCATTGTACCATTGGCTGAAATGTGTAAAAAATAGTGCATGCAATATTTTTTACACTATATTAAATGCTCTGGCGTACTACCGTAGAATCAGGTTTATGCATGTCTCGTACTTTATTGTGCAGTCGAATAGCAAGACTGTCCACACTTAGGTTAAAGGGGCCATGGCAGCAAATTTTCGAGCTTAAGTTATGCATTGAATGTTAAACCATACGCGTCCCTCAGTGACCTGGCAAAGTTTGAGTGCATTCGGTGCAGCAGAAAACTTGCATTCGATTTCTTTAGCGTCGCAGTTGAACCTGAGTGATGAGTTGAACACTGAGTGATGAAGAAATGAATGGGCATGCCCGAAAACAACACCCTCAGGCAACAGAGGCCGGTATAGAAGGCCATGCTTTTGTGCACTTCAAACACCAGAAGTGATTTCAGGAGCTGGAAACATGTAATTACCGCCATGCGCCCTTTAGTTTTTGCATGTGCATCTCGACGCATTTTGGTGGTTTGCTACTCCTTTTTATCGCGCAAGTGAAGAATTGCGGGCAAAATTCAGCGGCAATGCCGTTGCTACGCCGTTGGGTGCCGGAGCGTGCCAAGAAAGACGGTCGATTTGGTTTCGAACTGTTTTGAAGCAGATGACACAGAGGTGGCCGCTCAGTTCCCGACGTCACACAGCCTCGCCAAAATGGCGGTTCTGTCTGTGGGAGGGGTTAAGAGGTAGCAATTTCAATTTGAAATATTTGGTTAAAGCTTGCGCTGAGTGTCCAGTTATTTCTGTGTGAATATCCATATTGGGCCCTCTACTCTGTGTTACAAAGATAACTAGAGAACAGACAGGTCTTGATTTTTCCTCAAAACATTCATCACTAAGATATAGACATCCTATATGAAACTTCGTTTTATTAGAACGTAAAGGGATCGGAAGCACTAACCACTACAGTGTCGAACTGAAACATTTTTCGTCCCAGCTTTCGTTTCGGTTCCCCGAAGATGGTTCAGTTCCGGTTCAACTCCGGAGGGAAAAAATATCTCGAACCGATTCGAAGCGACACAACTTCAGTTGCATAACCAAACCATAATTACAGGAAAACAGTACTAATGCATTTTGCACAAAAGCTTGATGCTATTGAGAACCTGCACTGAATGATTATCTATGTTTGCTATTCAGGCCGCGCATAGTTAAAAAAGAATTATGCGGATCCGACACCAGTGCTGGAATCGATGTGAAGCGAAGCTTTATGGAGGGAAAGAGAGAGAGAGAGAGAGAGAGAGAGAGAGAGAGAGAGAGAGAGAGAGAGAGAGAGAGAGAGAGAGAGATGAGAATTTATTAAGGAGAGTCCTACAGCCTGCTACTCTGATATCGAGGGAAGGAAAGGGGATAAAAATAGGGGGCTGAGGAGTAATGACGAGAACAGGCAAGCGAAAGGCCTGTTCACAGCCTTGAATAAAGATTTGTGTTAAATAAATACTCGACCTTGACGAAGCTTCAACGGCTCGCTTAATTCGTATCTCCGGCGGATGGCCAAGTAACAGTTTTTCACTGAAGAGCCTGTTGTTACTTGACGCTAACAAAAAGACCAATCGATGCCGTTTACGGTTATGCAGGGGACCAGTGAAGATTAAGTATATGTGCTGCACTGTCTCAGGTATCTTGCACGCGTCACAGTCCAGTGAGTCCCTGTGCCGGATGCGATCCAAGTACTGACGCGTTAGCACAACACCTATTCTGCCCCCTGACGCTAGGAGCTGAATAACGTACTAACGGCAATGCTACTTTTAAAATCATGGTAAGGTGGCACGTACTTACAAAAGAGGTAGCATAGTTGATCCATAAGTACAGGGAACGTAGGGATGGAAAGAGTTAGAAAACGTAGCCAACCTGATCCTTGCCTTTCGGTTTTGCTACGGAGTGAAAAAAATCGTAAAGTTCAGGTTTAGTTCCGGTTCGAACCAAAATAGCGCTTTTTTCCGGTTTTAGGTTTTAGGCTTATTTCAGGTTCGATACCCTGCTATCCGCATTAGCCTAAAGTTCGCTGAGCACTTGGATTGGCTGCGAGAAGCTAAACCGCATATAGTAAACGCGCAGTGGGCTAACTGTGAATATGTTGTGGTAGTAGCTAAGGTATACTAACGCCTACCACGACATAATTATTACGCACGCGTTGAGCAAAATAGTTGAGAAGATTTAAAACGAAGGGCTAAATGGTCAACTTCAAACCCTGTATTATTAGCGCTTGCTGGGGCCAATCAATCGTGTCCTTCGAAAACGTTGATCCACATTTCTTGCATCTGTAGAATCATAGAAAGCATACAACTACACAACAGACGATCAATTCGTAATTTTTTTAGAATTTGGTCAAGTTTACAGAAAGTGCACTCCACGCGACAGCTATCTACAAGTGCGTACGGTATGACAATATAAACAATTTTTTGTGTACCGTAGTTGGATAGCACCTATCCAGTGTACGATTTGGGGCTCATGGTCACGGAGTCTGGCGTCACTCTCGGAATCTGGGTCGCTGTCTAGCCTCTGCCATCGGTGCGTCTCGTAACGGGTAGATAGATAGCCTACGCTACCGGGGCGTCACGCGGAGGCAAAGCGGGCCCACGCCGTCACCCGGCTGATGAAGGTTGCTTCTTTAGTGATGATTACGAGGTCGATAGGTTGGAGGAATGGAACAGGTGGTTTATTTACACAGGAAAGGTAAACTTACTCACATAAAACAAGGGGTAGCCGTACTGGCTGGAGCACGGAGCGCTGTACATTGTTCTTGTAGCATCAGCTACAGGTCAGACATCTTTCTGGGAAAGCGTTTCAAGACACGTCTGCAAATGCTACCACATCTGAGTTGAAGCGCACTTGTTTACAGAACACAACGGGAGAAATAACCCCAGGCGCACCTAGTTCACTGACCCAGAGAAAGGAGGGGACCTTCGTAGACAGAAGATGTGACGCTTGACTGAATCTGGTGCGTCTTGTTTGGTGGGATGGCCCAGCCATCACCGAGTTCATATCACTGTTGAACAGTCTTGGCGGCTAGCAGTGGCCGCGAGGAACGCCCTTTCCCAGGAGTTTCTTGCAGCCAGCGTGGTCGTGGTTGGTGGCCGGGTGACATCCATCGATCACGTATTCTTCAAAAGCTGTCTCACCATGATGTCGCCGGTGGTCTGTCCTACGGGACGTATTACTAGCTTCACGAAGCGATTCGTCGCAGTAGGGCAGGAGAGGCTGGAAGGTCGCTTCCCCGCTTTGTGATCGTAACACCAGTTACTCGTAAAATATGACTGATATAAAATATCGTGTTTATGGTGTAAAATCCGCAGTGCTTAAAGATGCAAGCGACAAGTTTTAAAGATCCCTAGTTTCTTCAGCGATATTGCTTTTTATGTACTATTTTGGCGTTCGCAACTATGCACCCAGCGTCTAAAGGGACTATTTTATTTAGCGAGAAATCTTACTTATGTGTACTTACTTCCGGTATTACGTAGTTCCCAGCTAAGATCAAGGCATTCAGCAAGTTGTCCCTCCCGTCGCTACGAGTTTCGAATACAGGAATCTGCAGTGAAACACACAAAAGTGAATGCAGAAAGAAATAACATGCATGTGTAAATAACGATCCGCTAAAAACAACGACAAGGATGCGACAAGCATTTGAATAGAACTCAAGGTTAAGTGATCATTTGGCTTATTAACATGTGCGGTATTCTGCAGTGCGAAAAAAAATTGTATCAAGTACATATTGCCTTGCTGTTAGTATGGAAGTCTCGTATGTATAACCGTATACTCGCTGACCTAGGCCTAGCTCATTTATTCTGTTTAGTATCGTTTCGTGCGTAACACTGTCAAAAGCTTTCTTCAGGTCCAGTCCTAAGGTAGCTTTGGTGTTCCGACTTGTGCTATCTATAATTTGATGCTCAAGTTGCAGCACTGCATCCTGTGTGGGCAAGTTTCCCTGGAAGCCCAACATTGTAGGGGGGGAGAACGTCGTTATCCTCGACATAGTTGGTCAGTCTCGTTAGGACAACGCGCTTCATGAGTTTGTCCACACAGGACGTGAGTGAAATGGGTCTCAGGTTCTCCAACTGTAGCCGCTTGCCTGGTTTAAGTATTAGAATAATCTGGGCCGTTTTTCGTTGTTGTGGTATTGTACCGGATTGCCAGCATTCGTTTATATACTTGGTAGGTTGTTCTAGAGAGGCATCATCGAGATTTAGGATTGTCTTGCTTGTTATTGCGTTCAGTCCCGGCGCGGATGTAGTGTTAAGCCTTTTGTAGAGCGGCGTCTCAATTCCGCTTCGCTAATCTCTTCGTGTAATTGTCTGTTTTTGGTGCCTGTGTAATCTTGGTGAATTGTTGGCTTAGCCCGAGATGAACACTTTGCGGCTATCTCATCGATAAAAGTGGCTTCAGTTTTGTAATATACATGTAAGATTTTGTTTATGTTTTGTCTGTACGTGGCTTTACTTTTTTTAGGATTCCAAAGATAGAAGACCTTAACTCCGAAGAACTACAGATCGGAACCGCAGGTACACCCCAAGGTTCAGCAATACCAACGATTCTGTTTAACCTGGCTCTTATCAGATTACCAGCATAGCTACAGAAAATCGATGGTCTCAATTATACCCTCTACACTGACAATATCACCCTCTGGGTGAACGATGGAAACGATGGACAGGCTGAAAACACATTACAACGTGCAATAGAAGCAGTTGAACAATACCTAGCAGGAACCGGACTGGCGTGTTCGGCAGAGAAATTTGAGCTCCTCATTTATGCGCCATCGTGACGTGGCCGAAAACCACGCAACTACGAGGAACGAAACTATCCGCGAATTCAGCTAGCTACGGCAGATGGTACGGCCATACCCAAGGTTGACAAGATCAGAGTTTGAATGAGTAAAGGCAACATAAACGACCGGACCGGTGCCGGTCTTGTCGTTTGTGTCCTTCTTCAGTCCTGGTCTTTTGCGTCTTGCCTTTACTCATTAAAGCATGAACCAACTAGCCCAAGCAAGAGTTTTACTCAAGATCAGAGTATTGGGCCTCATCATTGAAAGTAACGGCTTCAATGGAGAGACCATACGCAAATTAGACAATATAATATCTCAAATCATGCGGCTACTTAAACGAATAGCAAACAAACATAGTGGAATAAAAGAAGGCAATCTGCTTAAACTAGTCCAAGCGTTCGTAATAAGCAGAATAGCATATGTGGCATCGTACCTACGATGGTGTTCGTCAGACAAAAACAAATTAGACTGCTTAATCAGAAAAATCTACAAGCAAGCAATCGGAATCTCCATCACCACCTGCAACGATAGACTATTGCAGCTAGGTCTCCAGAATACACTGGATGAGCTAATCGGGGCACAGCGAGTAGCACAATACGAATACGAGGGGGAGGGGAAGAGGGGGCTTCCAAAGTTGCTTACGTACTGGCTTCTTTTCTTGCCAGTAAATGATCAACTGCCCCAATTTAACAATAAACCTAGAACTACGACATACACGTGCTATATAAGAATACAATCAAATTGCTCTTTTTAATATAAAAATGGCTTTCGAAAATGTTTTCCTAAATAATGGAAGACAGCATATGACTCTCAAGGAAATCGAGTAAATATACGCTGAACATTTTTTTCTGTGTGTGTGGAAGAACAATTCTTGAGCGTGAAAATGGCACGGCGCAATTTTTTGGACAAAATGAGAAAACTGAATGCCAAATGCGTTGGGTATGCTCCATGTAAATCCAGTTGTAAAATAATTCATAAGAATGTGTTGAAGTGCACTCCCCTTGTGCTGGTGTGCCTCAAAGCAGTGCATTTTGTCGGTATAGTCCCGGCTGTAGCCTCGGTAATGCCATTACAGATATGGTAACACTAGTAGCGCTGCGATAATAGATTTTTGTATTAGAGTCAATAAATTAAATTAAAGAAACAAATGAAAATCTATGAGCCAGACGCAACTGGGCGGGGCAAATTTGAGTTAACTTTCTTGTGATCATCCACTTTAAACGCAAGACGCTTTGGCTTATAAGGATTGCAACGTTATGCCAAATTTTTATGCGTTCTTTCATTCCCTTTTTTTCATGAATGGCTGATTGCTGATTGAATCCGTCAGTGTCATCACATGTTACTATCCACAATGTTGTGACTGCTTTATATTACTGCAATAATTTTATTTTATTATACAAACACAATGCAGAGCTCGCATCCATTTTTAAACATGATTATTTATAGTTGGGAGGAATTGTTATTGAGAAATATGGGATTTGAAATACGTTACAGCTGACTATGTGCATAACTTGCTTCAAAATATTCTGTTCACTGAAATGTAGATTAGCGAAGCAATGTAAAAAAAAACAAGAAAAAAACAGTTACATATTTTATTCTGCTCAGTTTTTCCGGTAGATAAAGCAAATGCAGGAAGCCTGTATTATCAGCTTGTAACACAAGCGATAACAATAACGTGAGCTGGATAAAATGCCAGCAATGAGCATTTATAATATGAAAATATTCATTGTCAACCCAACCTATTCATAGATTATTATAAGGAAAGAAGCTACGACATCAATGCAGTATTTGAGACGCAGAAAGCGTTTATCTGCTTCGAGAGGCCCTTATAAAGAGGATAATAAAGAGGGACAAGAACAAGTCGTGGAATTATACATTATTACATCAGTCTATTCGAAGGATCCCTCCCAGTGTTTTCTTTTTTTTTGACAAGCAAGACATGCCTTTGCTTTGTAAAAAGTGACAGTGAAATGCTTTATTTCGATAACTTTAATGGAACTCCCGCCATAACCGCCATCGGAATGTCGTCGCTCCCGTAAATCACCAATTTTAGCGCTGAGCGAGAACAAGGTAAAAGAGAGAGACAACATTTCCACAAGTGGACTTGTATTTTTCAAGGCAACCTTGAAAAAGACAAGTCTACTTGTCGAAACGTTGCCTCCCGCTTCAACCTTGTTCTCGTTTCGCTCATCGTCTTCAATTTCCAGCTCCAGCCTTCCCCGTGTTTTCCCTCGATTTTCGAACTAGGTTTTTTTTCAGGTTTTATTCCAGCAAAAACAAGCACAAATAATTTCTGTATATCTTGCTCCTGTTCTTCCAGTGGATCCCGAGCAATACTTAAACTGATAAATAATGTTCGCGCAGGCTCGTTATCTGTGAAACTACCACCTGATGCCTTATGGAACGCAGCGTTGTGTTAGGCACTGGAGACGTTGGGGTAAACATTTAGGATTGTCGGTTAGACTACGTTGGGGTTTAGCATGTTTTCCTCGCATCTAAAATAATTTTTTTCAATTAGAAGTGATGCATTCGTAATTTCAGAGGTGTTATATTGCAGTATAACTTCAGTTCTTTTTATTGACGTGCACTTCATGTGCGTGAGGAGACATAACCGCATAATTACAAAACATTTTTGCCTTTCAGTACCTGTGCGCCGGTGACGATGACCGATTTGCCTAGAGACTCAAGAAGAAAGGAGAGAGCAGACGATGTGTACGCCATGGTGTCCGTGCCGTGAAGGATGACGAAGCCATCGTATGAGTCATAGTTATCCTGCGCACAGAGATATGAATTTTTGAGAAGAAGGCTGGAGACCAGAGCCGCGGAGGAATAAAGAATCTCATAAACTCCCACGTGTTTTAAGCGCGGAAGCTCGGGTGGTGGTTCATTGCGATCATTTCCACTGTAGTGCGCGAATGGTTTAGGAGATAACGAACAGGATGATATTGAGAGAGCGCTGACTCTGGACTGACTTCATTATTGTGAGACACTGAATATTTACAGTGTAGTCAAGAAAGATAAGGCAAATTAGGAGTAGGCATAAATGATTTGAGGTTACAGCTTTCTTCATTAGCATGGGCCAAAAAGCGGTTTGGTTATTCACTGGTGTGTATAGCCAAATGCTTTACTCTGGGAACATGTTCGTTAACACTATTGGCTGTCGCCTGTGCACTAGCGTACCAAGTGCTTTGTGATTACGGGTCATTGAGTAGGACTCCTTAAAGTATGTGGCAATGCTAGCATTTCCACTACTCACAAGATCTCTATATAATATCTTTGTTGTGATAATATAAGAAGTCTTCTGAAGCAACTGCCTCGATTGAAACAGATGTGAGAATTCCATCTTGGCATGAACCAGGCTCTAGCGGAGCAGCTGAGTGGCTTGGCTGACAATAAGACTATATGTAAAAAGTTTAGCATAAATAACTTTGTGAATTTGTAAAATTCAGTCTCATTTCTAAAATTTAAGCTGGGATATACACTTGCTTGCCATTATCTGGCATATGGACTCATTTGTTGAACGTTTCACTGTTAAACTTATCTTTTCAATTTGGCTAAATATTTATTTATAGATTTTAGTTACAGATACTGCAGGTCCTTTCTGGGCCCAAGCAGGAGTGGGTACATCAGTGAGCATGAAAACAGTACAAATCATATTTACAAAGCATATAAGCATACAAAGCGCACTCAACGCATACAAAGCATACAAAGCATATTTCAGTAGTCACAGGCAGATCGTTTGGGGATCTTCGGAATGAAGTTATCACCTTAATGTCGATGGCAATTTTCGTCCAGTCATTAACCGTGATGTTAGAAGAGTCTATGAGCACACTGTACTCCGATATAGAGTACATAACCCGTCGCGGATCTCCTGTCGGCCTGCAGGAACAGAAAAAAATGGGTAAGAATGGAGAAAGAAAGCCGTTTATTGGAAAGTCTTTTTCCCTGCCTGTATTCTCCAAGAATTCACTCTGCAGGGCAAAGAGCAAAAAGTAGCAAAGACCCAAAAAAGACATTGGCAGACATTTTAAACGCAAAGAAGAACATGCAGAACACGCAATCTTGTATTTAGAATAATGGCTTTATGCAATGAAGGCAAGCTTCTATCTTAGAAGTTGCAATGCTGGTAGTATGAAGAAAACGTTTTGGTCAGTGGAGAAGGATTCGGTGACGTTTGCAGGGTAAGCTTATTGCATTAGGCCATCTAAGCAGGAAGTTATGAACTTAGCGTTGTTTCGGTGAGCGAGTCCAGGTATCTGACATGCAGAGGTTATACAGAGTGTCCCAGCAAACTTTAGCCAGATTTTAAAAATACACAAATGCCACGTAGCTGGAGAGAACAAAGGTAATGTTGCTTGCCATCGCTTGTAGATACTCAAACTATTTATTTCATTCCGCCTAATTGTATAATTAGTCTTAATTGATTAATCAACTTGTCAAATAATATAATTGGATGAAAAGTGTCAGTTAGAAAATAGAGCGACCTGAAAAACTCCCGATACAGCTTTCTGTTGCTCAATACGTGCTACACAAAAGTGTTTTTCCGAGCGTGAAAGGAGCCCGCGAATGCACGCAAAGTGCCTCGAGCGGCCAGTCCCGCGACAAATTTGAGTGAATTTGCGGGCTTCTTTCACGTTCAGAAAAATACTTTTATGTAGCACGTATTGAGCAACAGAAAGCTGTATCGGTAGTTTTTGATGTCGCTCCACGATTTTCTCATTGACACCTTTCATCTAATTATAATACTTCAGAGGTTGCTTAACTAAATAAATAAATAATTTGAGTGTATCCAAGCGACGGCAAACAACATTACCTTTGTTCTGTCCAGCTACGTGGCGTTCGCGTATTTTTAAACTGTGATTAAAATTTTGACTTTAAACTTTCACTGAAGTCAGCTGGGATGCCCTGCATGTCCATGCACTGTCAATAACCTGATGACGCAAGACCATGCGAAACAGGTGCACGATCTGCGCCACAGTTCTGCATTGTCACACAGCCAGTCGTTTCAGAAACAAGCTGTGCGATAGGAGATCGTTGTTTGAAGTGCACGTTGCGTTTGCGTTCAGTTTCACCTCACGCAAGTGGCATAGGCCGCGCCGAGTCGTTAGCCGTCGCGTGAGCCGAAACTGAAGGCAAACTGATCGTGCGTTTCGAACAACAATCTCCGATCACGCCCAAGGTCAATTCTTTCGCGCCATCAAACTAGGGCATAAAGGGCTGACTTATGAAGATTGGTGATAAATCGAACAATCGACCTATCTCGCACAAAAAAATGTTCACAGCCCTCGTCAGTGACTTAGTTCCATAACACCTATTGCTATGATCATAAGGCCAGATTCGCAAAGCTTCATTCTTCTTTTCCGTCTAAGTGCGTTTCCTTATTTAACGATCGCCTTCACTAAAAATATGCCTAGCATCAAGGGTGGCTGCGATCTGCTCTAAGGAACCATTCTCGCGTACAAGCATTTTTTGTGAATTTGAAAAAAATGTTTCGTTGCATTACGTTTGCGTAGCAGTACAGGGGCCACATGCTACCACTACTTTTTTTTTTCTTCAACACGACACACCCGGACATCTTTCAGTCCAGATGCTACAGTGTGCCACGGTGCGGTGCCGCAGGTAAAGTGCACATCCATGTCGCCATAGGTATGAGTGTGCTGGAACAATTTTGAGACTTCTAATGATGAATTCGTGTCAAATGAAGTTCACTTTTTTCTCAGAGGCTTGATTGTGTAACATTTGGACGACACACACACAAGAGAAATACACACCACAGAGCGCATTTTGCAACTATCATTTTATTCCCTTGTCAATGGAATAAATACTGGAAGATACTGGGGGGAGGGGGAGGGGGGAGGGAGGGTAACAACAAAAACAAAAAGATTGTTACAAACATGGCCATCTACCAATGCCAAGCCAGCTTTGTCATGTGATCATTTTTGACATCGCAAACAAGGAAACACCATACAAAATTCCAGATTCCAGATTCCAAAATCTATTTCCTTTGCACTAAGGGAGACTGATGGCATGCTCATTGCCGTCGCCATCTGCCGAGCACGAAGTCTGGCTTTCCACATATGGATGAACCAGCTACCTCCAGAAGTACTACTTCTCTTCGGGAGCTTTGCACCGTCGCAGTCAAAGGGAATGCGGGTATGCAAGCTTCTGCACTCCGAATGCCACAAGCAAGTACGTTTCTTCAAGGACTGCCTCTTCTTACGTGTGCATGGATCAGGTTCTCAAAGAGGCAAGCGGGACTGGCGTAGTTTTAGGAACCTGGCGGATGCGACAGCTGAATTCATCATCATCATCATCATCATCAGCCTGGTTACGCCCACTGCAGGGCAAAGGCCTCTCCCGTACTTCTCCAACAACCCCGGTCATGTACTAATTGTGGCCATGCCGTCCCCGCAAACTTCTTAATCTCATCGGCCCACCTAACTTTCTGTCGCCCCCTGCTACGCTTCCCTTCCCTTGGAATCCAGTCCGTAACCCTTAATGACCATCGGTTATCTTCCCTCCTCATTACATGTCCTGCCCATGCCCATTTCTTTTTCTTGATTTCAACTAAGATGTCATTAACTCGCGTTTGTTCCCTCACCCAATCTGCTCTTTTCTTATCCCTTAACGTTAGACCTATCATTCTTCTTTCCATAGCTCGTTGCGTCGTCCTCAATTTGAGTAGAACCCTTTTCGTAAGCCTCCAAGTTTCTGCCCCGTAGGTGAGTACTGGTAAGACACAGCATATGCATCTGCATGTGGATCAGATGCTTTGGCAGCTAAGAGCGTCGATGAAGCGAAAGACCGCCTCCCCATTGGCTCCTATCCACATACGAGGTGAGGTGGCCCTACCGGAACCCATCAAGGACGTTCTCTCGAAGGGACCAAAGTTTGCCGTTCAACCTAAACTCTCTCCGCCACCTCTTCTGGGCATCGTCAAGCGCGTGTCCAAGTTGGCTCCGGAAAGTGAATCTGACCGCTGTTTGTCCGAAGGCATCGACGTTTTGGTGAGATACAAGACACCTATGAACGTTGTTCCTGTCAAAAAAGCAGTGTTCTACCTAAAGGAGCGTTCGCTGGCTTTAGTTCTGGCCGATAAAGAAGGAGGCTTCTTGGTGTTACCTAAGGAATTGTGTTTATCTAAAGCAACAGAAGCCATCAGAGCGACTTTTGACTGCGGCACCAGTGTCTGCTTGTCTAAAGTAAAAAATGAAGCTAAGAAGTTGTGCGCCAGATGGAAACTAGATAATCTGAATAAGTCTCATGATAAAAAGAGAAAATTAAGCTTACAAATGTTCTTCGCAGCAAAGATCTATAAAGTGGACTGCCCGCTTAGGCTAATTGTCGCTGCTAAAGACGCCTGGCAGTTGCCGGTAGCCTCGTTCCTGCAGACCAGGTTAAAATTACTGGAAGTTGACGACCCCTTTTTAATAAAACATTCTGAGCAAGTTATTGCGTTTCTACGAGAAAATTGTGGCAAGGGGTATTTGGCTTACTCTTTTGATGTGAAAGACTTATTTTACTCTATTCCTCACAAAGGGCTCTTGCTGTGCCTTGAACAATGTATTGACAATTATGGAAACGTTGCCTTTCAAAATGATTCACAGATACATGTTCAAGCTTGTTAGAATTGTTGTCCCTGTATTTAAGATCCACCTACGTGTCTTCGAATGGAAAATTTTTTCTTCAGAAATAAGGAATATGTATAGGTTCGTCTATCGCACCGATTCTGAGCGACTTGTTCCTAGCCAACATTGACAGAACCCTAGCGGCGCGCCTCATGAGTTCACAGGTTGCTCGTATGTTCAGGTTTTTTTGATGATTATTTAGTTCTAGTGGAAAATGTTAAAAACATGACTCAATCGTGCTTGACACACCTAGAAAGAATTTTCAGAGAGGGGCTAGAGCCATTGGTGATCACAAATGAAGAGCCAGACGCTGGATCAATTAGGTTTCTTGAGTTAAAACTAAGTCTGGGCTCCAGTCATTGTTGTTGGCAATACGAACCACGTGCAAATAAGCCTCTTTTGCCCTTCGAATCTACGCATTCGAAAGTCGTAAAACGAGCCATAGTCAAGTGATGTTACAGATACGCGTAGCAAAAATCGTGCCATCACAGCGTTGCTGACAGCTTTCGGCAGCAAACGCGCAGGCTCACGGGGGCAGGTTATCCATTCCTTGTATTAGTATGTGTGGCACAATGTTTGCTCAAGGAAATCGGAACCAAGGCACCATTATCTGGGAAGGAGCCTTGTGGTCGAAGCACACGAGGAAAAATTGTGGTGATGCCTTACATCCATTCGATTGCGCACCGAGTTAAGAAAATTGGTAAAAGATGCGATGTAAAAGTGGTGTTTTCCGCACCGGAATAATTGCTGAGCATGTGTGCAAAGGTAAACTCTTGTGCCACACAGAAACGAGACTGTGAAACACAACACAGACGAAAGTTCGTCGACTGCACTAAGGGAGTGGTATATTCTATGCCACTTCAGTGCGACTGAAGCTATATCGGACAGACTGGACGATGTTTGAATGAAAGATTAAAGGAGCATGACTGTCACGTTTCAAAAGCAGTCGCCGGACACCTTGGGATACATTGTAGAGATTGCGGATGTCGGCCATTCTTTAAGAAATGCAGGATTGTGAGCAAAGATGGCTGCCAAATGACGCGAGAAATAATCGAGGCCGCTGAGATTTCGCGTTTGGGAAGTATGTCCGTGAGCATGCCATCAGTCTCCCTAAGTGCAAAGGAAATAGATTTGCTTACACGCTAACCTGGAATTTTGTATCGTGGTTCCTTTTTTGCAATCTCAAAAATGATCACATGACAAAGCTGTCTTGGCATTGGTGGATGGACATATTTGTAAAAATCTCTTTGGTTTTGTTGTTACCCTCCCGCCCCTCCCCGCCTTCCTCGAGTATCTTCCAGTATTTATTCCATTGACAAGGGAATAAAACGATAGTTGTAAGTAGCACTCTGTGGTGTGTATTTCTCTTCTGTGTGTGTCGTCCAAGTGTTGCACAATCAAGCCTCTAATACGCTTTGCCAACACGCCCAGTCCTCAACCTTGGGAAGTTCACTTACGGTAACACTAGTGGACAGTTTTCGCAATCACCGAATTGGCTCCTCATGTACTCCTCGTCATGTAGCTCCGGAAACTCACGCAGGCGCTTGTCCAGGATACCCGGTGCCGGTTTGAGAACTACGAAGGATAAGTAATCAATTGATTATGCAATAATGTTTTACGTTTAAAACAAGAAGTAACCAGAAACGGAGAATGAATCTAAAGGCTCCGGTTTATTTTGAGCACACTTAATCAGATTGCTTTTAAGGCTGTACGTGCTCATAAAGTGCCTGCGCTATTGTTGCTAGGTTGCACAGAAGTAGACAAACAGGGAGTTAAAAATAACTTTCAAACGTACGCCCTTTTTCGTCCTTGACCATGCCGATCGTACCGCCGGTGTAAATAACCAAGACGCAGGCCTGATCGGGACCGGTACACGAATACCATGCATCTCTGTCGCCCGTCACTGAGCGCAGCACCTTGGGGGCATATGAGGTGTCTGTCGTAGACCCCTCGGCCATCTGCACGGGAATTCGACACTGTTATCGGAGAAATTCACCGTATGCACGCACGGACCCAGCCGAACGGCTGCTGCACGTGAACGAGAAGCACACGCACACACCAGAATCTCCTCTGTGCCGCTTTCTGAAGCTTTATTTGAATTAGTTACTACAGCCAAGATCTTGAGCCCAGCGACTTGTTGGACTATACTATAATGAATGACATTTTCGATCTCTTTTGGTTAGCGACGGAATACTTAACTCGCTTCCACTGTTGTGCATGTCTTTTCTACGTGATCAGCATATCTAATCAAACTTTCGTGTGCTCGTTACCTCTCCCCTGTTCAGAATGGTACGCTATAGCACGCTAGCTCAGGTTGGCCTTTCCATCTTCCTTCAAATAAATATACTCTCTCTGTCTCAGCAGCCGATGCACGCCCGGTTAGTGGCTATTGAGGGCGCATAGACTGCTTATGCATAAAGCAGAGCGCCTGCCTGTACAGTAGGTGCACACAGCCACAAATCACTATCTGTCTCCTTCTATCTCTCAATAGGGCTGTTGGCGTCAACTGTGACGACGTCAGTACAATGCCGATACTTATCGTACTATACAATGCTAGCATTGTATAGTGCGAGCTTAAGTACGAGCCCAAGCAATGAAAAGCGCCATTTCACGGTATGTTGATGCAATATAGCTGCTGGAAGCGACCAGCCGCCAGAAACATGCAAAATTGTTCGACGTAACAGGCCTGCACAGAATGATTGATCGTTCATGGTGGAGCGTCACGTCGCGTTGGAGAGGAGATCTTATTGTCGGCTCACTCATACCAATCTTTGCAACAACAATTTATGCAGTAATTATTTAGACTTTGTGGTAGGTTCGCATGAACTCAAGCGCAAACTGTGATTTGCTTACTGAAGGCAGTCTGTAACACTAAATAAAAAGCAGAGTACGTTACTTGCCGTTGTTCCACGTTGTTTCCTTGAGGTCAGAATGTAAGGGTAAGTGAATTGGACGTATATTTCACATGAAAATCTGCGTTGCGATGCTAGTGTCGCTTCTGAAATTTATAGAAGGTACGACCGGTGAAGCTCGTCCACGCAACGAGCGCTGCCTTTGCAGAGCAACGTGCACTTTTCGTTTTTCGAGCCACCTGCAACAGGCACTCTGACGAGCGCTCGTACATCAACAACGGATGCCTATTCTCTATATTCTCGTATAGTAAATGGCGCGTTTGGATCCATAGAGCATGAGGATTTATTACAATGAGAATCTGGAGAGCCCATGTGAAAGCCAGATCTTCATGACTCTTATCGCGAACATTCGGTAGCACTTAGAAGATTAGTATGCCGTGGTCAGGAGATTCATTTGGGCAATGAACAACAGTGTCACAAAAGACAGGCTTTTATAATGAGTAACTGGAAAAAAATAATAAATAAAAGGAAATGCAATGAAAGAGGTAGCTCAGGTTGGCTTTGTCTGCAAAATCTCGTCTTGTGCAAGCTTTAAGTAAATGATGACTGCCTATGGAACTGCCATTCGTAAATACACGGTCCCCGCCATGGATGCCTGCTAGACTTTGTGGTAGAAAACAACGTATATACGCATATATGTATATCCCTATTTTCATTGAAAGGTAAACTATAAAATAGAAACCTGATGAAAAATAAAGCAATGAGACTTGGAAATAGCGTTGACGTGCCGCGTGCGTGCTTTCAAACTCTTTCGTCACTTCCGCTTCAGCTGGTTTGGCTTAGGTCAATGAAGTGGCAGTGTAAATTACACTCGCGAGCTTAATTTATTTAGTTATTGACGAAATAAACTAAAGAAATATACCGAGAGAAAAAAATACAATAGAAAAAACTAATATGGAAGTGAAAACCATTTCAGTGAGCGTACATCCTGTGTGCTGATTCGTTACCAGTGACGCTAACAATTTTTTCGTCGGAGCCACCTATGTGCTCGGCTGACTGGTATCGTTGAATAGACAAAATAAGATGACGCCAGTAAGCAGCTTAGATATTATGAGTATACGTACATCGCAATCTGCCTCCATGATCGGTGGTAGCACGCGACCACGTAACCTAATCGAAATCCTTCACCGCACCAGCTCTACTCACCCACGCTGGAAATGGACACATAAAATAGCAAGCATTTCATTTTAGGCAAATTGATACAAAATTTATGAAATTGCCTTGTATACCAGGAAGGCAGGCTATACTGCTTCTCTACTTGCTCAAACAAGAAATTATCACAGGTAGTAAGAAAGTACTTTTCAATTATGTGTGACTTGCTTTAGAACGAAGCAGAAAATGGAACGTTAATAAGATGATCACAACGCCATAGTGTAGCCCCTCTCTGTTTGCCCCTCGTTTCGATGCTGTGCTTTAATAGCTGCTTGCAAGCTTTAGTTTTATGTTGCAGCGAAAGTAAGCCGAAGTTACTGCACCTCCGCTTTTACGGAGAAGTGGCTGCAAGAAGCGCTCAAGTTGAAGGCGTTTGGGGTAATTTATTAGGACTAAATGTGGCCGCTAAGTAGAACGACATACGAAAGAAGCTGCGCTATACTTCTCAGTGTAGTATTCTTCCCGCAAAGGAGCAACAAAGCTTGGGAAGCTAACACAACTATGAAATTCTTTTTGCAAGTCAAGAGAGTGTGCGTTTTAAAGATTACATGAAGGTGGTCACTATTTGTGCGATGGCGTCTTCTGTCACTTGAAGTATAGCACTTTCTACAAACTCCCTTTTACACTTTTTACGGCTTCCGCACTTAGACTAATGCAATGTATATTGCGTGGCACAGTTTCCGTATACAGATAATATAGTTTTCTTACACCGAGGCACACGCGCTTGCGATGAGTGACCTAGGCCTGCAACTTCGCTGGAGCTGAAACGCTGCACAGACAGACTGATAGCCATAATGTAACACTTTAGTAATGGTAACTGCAAATTGGATTGCTGTTTAGTTCATTCGGGGGTCGTATGACGTATGTGGGCAGTACAGAAACGAGTAAGGGTACCTGCACAACGCCCTCTATGAATACGAACTATATATACAAAACTGCAGCACACAAGTTCAGGCGCATGACATAGTTGGCGTTTGCTGAGGTCATCAAGACGTCGGCATCGCCATGTCCATAGCAGCCCTGGACTAAGGGCTCTACCCTTTAACCTTACGACGACAATAAATATATTTTCTATCTTTCTCTATGTCCCCTACTGTTAGCTTCAACGAGGGGTCCACACCGCAGTAAATGAACAAAGAGGAGGAAGTAGATGATTAGCGCGGGCGAGCGTGTTTGCTGCACGCTGAACTAGAAGAAGAAGCCAACCATGGTCAAGAGGATTCCGACGCCGAAGGGCGACGAGTCAACGTTGATTATCGACGTCAGCCCGTGGCGCCGGGTGCCGCTCGTTTTCATAAACTTGCTCCTCTTCGCCTCCAGCTGCGTGGTCTCGTTCATATGCGTGAGTACCGAACTGCATTTCGGCCAGCGCCTTTCACGCGCACCTGTCGTGGCTGTGTAGCTGCTTCGCCAGTCTCCAGCGAAGCTACAAGTCGTGAGCTTTACTTTAGCTCAATGCTTACTGAACTGCTGTGAAGTTGAATACAAAAATCAACCATTATAGTGGTATTCTGTTGCGAGGTAAGCATACCCAGGCAGAAATGATGCGCTAGCTATTTTAGGAATTTTCTTGCCTTCGTCAATGCGTTTAGCGGCACCGCTAGGTCAAAAAGAGGGTAGAATAACCGTATATTGATCGAAAATAAGAACTGAAGACAATGGAAAAAGATATAGTCACGCTGGTTCAGGTGTTCGAAAGTAATATCGACTCTTCTACAATGGCTTCTAGCATATTGCTAGATTAGTTGCTAACATAGGGGTATTGATAACAGCAGAGTGCGTCCATAGCAAAGGATATGTTCCTTATCGAACGTCACATTAATGTCCTTGATCGGGAGAAAAAATTGGAGGACGTGTAAGCTTTGCCTTTAAGAGTAAAACGCGATAGCATTCAATGATCCCCGAGTGCTTCTCAGGCTTCCGGTAACTGTAGCTTATGTAACCACAACGTTCACTGGGAAACGCTGGCCGCGAACGCTATGCATGAAGGCAAGCTTTGTGGTCCTTCTTTTTTTTTCATGTGCAAGGAACCGAGGGCGCCGCGCCACTCGTACTGAGGCAAACCTCAAACGGCAGCTCGAAAACACTATCCCGTTAAAAGGGGTTTGGGTTTGAGTTTCCGCGTAAAATAATTAGGTTTTCTCGTATATTAAAGTTGCAATTCGACGCTATCACGTCTGTAGGTTGTGTGTAAGTAGTACTTTATGATTGTTCTACGTATTTTGCCTTAAGAAATTCAATTAGTTACGTAGCTTCTTTGCGCCACATAGGGGGCCTGCGTGGTTGGGTATGCGTGGTTCGAAATGTTTTGCCGAAGCAATTTTTTGCCTGCACTCGACGTCGGACGACGACGACGCATTTGCTGCGACACGGGCTCCTTAACGCTATCGCTTTAATATGATGAAGATCGGTCGTCGTGACCTGGGACCCGAGGAGTAGTATAAGATGAGTGGGGGTCAGTTCTTGTCATCAAGACTATGGGGCTGCAGTGCTTAGCTAATCCATGCTGCGTAATCACCGTAAGCCACAATAGCGCTATCTTGTTACACTGGGGATCACTGCCGCCCCTCTCCTCTCTACCCAACCCATCTTCCCGCACGCTAACGTAGGCCGCAGAGCCATCCCCTTTTGAATAAAATTTATTCACTCATTCATGTTTGTACAAGCACAGCCATACGTGCCGTTCAAACCACGTACAAAAGATATACGCCCAGTGATCGATTCATGCTGGTTTTTCAGCATGACTTCAGAACAAGTGCATATGCACCCTGCCACGCTTCCACTTCTCGCCCTTCCTCCCTCCAAAATAAAATAAAATAAACATGAACTAAGCACACTGAAAACCTCAACAATTATAAAAGTTTCGTCCAATAAATAAAACGCTATCCTAGCAGCTGCGTTTGCCAGTTGTGATTGCTTGTTATGGCGCTTAATTATGGATTCTGCATGACAAAAATTTACCACCAAAGTATATCCGCGGATATGCTCTTGTTATCGCACGTAGCACCCGTGCAGGCTTCCAAAACTCTTTTTGCCCCAACGTAACAGTTAGGAATTAAAGGGTAGTTCAACATGACAGCAAACAACAGCTACTAAGTCAGCGCTCGCAAACGTGATAGTCATTCGCAGCTCGCTGATTCCAATGAATTCTAATGTTCCGGTAGCGTGTTACGTGTGGTATGCAGACTTGCCTAAGATAGTACGGCTCGAGTGGCTTCAGAAGCATTCCATATCCAAAACAATTTACCTACTTGTGTAAGCAAAAAGTATATTCATTTGCACTGTACCGAACTGGACTTCTTGAATTCTGCTATCTAAAGCAGGCAGCAGTATTGTTAATCTTTTTAGTTATGTTTTTTATCACGATCGCATGGAAAATGGGGCGTGGCGCTTGTGCGTGGATGACTTTATGAAATTGGTAGTAGCGCTCGTCCGCGTCTGTCCTGTATTCCTTGTGTGTATGTGTATTTTTTACGCTGTATTTGAAATTTACAATGTCAGACCAACTAGCCCAATAGACGGCCCTTCACAAGGACAGCCACCAGCACTGGGTGGGCTCGGGCATTTTCCAATCATTTTTCCAAGAGCCATGTTGCTTCGCTCTATTAGATGCGATATCACCGAAAGATAAGAGTATTTTGGTTTCCCGCACTTTTCGAGGTGAGGTTGTGCGCGTACTTAACAGTTGAACCCTTCTTCCTCGTTCACAGTTGGCGTCCGTATATGAGCGGCGTGACGCGATCTCATTCCTGAACCGCTCACTGCTCATCAGTTTCTTGGTGAACATGGAGGTCTCGGGGCTGCTCATCTCCGGTCTTCTCCTCGTCATCAGCTTCACGGGGTTCATGGGTGCCTTGCGCGAGAACATCTGTTTCTTGCGCTGGTACGTCAAAGACCTCTGCCTACTTATGATAATCACCATAATCTTCATCGCCGGTGCCATGATCCTCCCCTTCCTGAGCAAGAACGTGAGTAGAACCAATAGAAGTTATAGAAATTATGATATTTGATTTCAATGACTTCTAGCATTAGCACATCTGAGACAGCGAACTACGTTTATGCTGCAGCTCGCACTATAACGGCACATAGGCGAGCAGGGTATTGTATATGTGTGGTGATTTATTATGTCTATTTGTTGACAATATATTTTACGACGCCCATAACAATCTTGATGGAACAATTGCGGTACGGTGTTGACATTTTTTATCACGACACCGGAAAACAAGCAAGTGGCAAAGCTAGCCAGAAAATCCTCAAAAGGTAGAACAGCCACATGTTTTGCTCCTCGGCCACTGCGATGAGAGATGGTGGCGTCATTCGGTGACACGTTCTAAAGCGGCGGGTTTATCGTCACGCTGCTTTCTCCGTTGTGAAGGGAGGCGTTGGTGTCAAGGAGATTTATCTGATTTGGCTGGTGTGACAGCACAAGTGTAGCGGTTTTGGGCGTGTCAGTATATTGCTAATTTGGTGTACGTAGCAGAGAGAAAAATGAGGAAAATGTTTCTACGCCCCATGAGCTTCAGGTGACAATGAGCTTCAGGTGCTATAGGCTTCCTCGCGAGGCCATTTTGTCTCACTGTTCACGAAAACGTGCGAAAAATCTCAGAAATGCAAGTTATTGGTTGTTCAGAGTATGTAATTTCTGAGGGACTTTATTATGTTGCTGGGCCTGTGTAGGCAACTGGTGGATGTGTGAACAATCATCTCAGAGACCATGGCAACAACGTTCACAGAAGGAATTGTGAATTTCTTGACGGCCAATGCATTGTATGTGCTGTTGTCGACCGAATTTTCAACCAGTATAGTAAGGAAACGCCTTAACGAGATAATTAAATAGACAATCAAAACAGAAATATTAGCTAGTTTTGGTGACCTCTGCGCGTCTCAGTCACTAATCACGCCATCACTTAAAGAACCGCAGCTCGTACTCTAAAAAAATGTCTTACGCTGAACTCTTTCGTAAGACGAAATTTCAGCCTCTCTTAATGCTAGACACATTATTAAAGAAAGCGGCAGGGTAATGGAAAAGAGCACTTGCGGACAAAGAGCTCTGTGAATTCGACTCCAGAATTTCTCGAAGCATGATGTATGGACACTTTACACATGCGCTGGCGATCATATACAATAGTGCAACGCTAACATCAATCAAAATTAATTGAAAGCTAGCACTACGTGCAAAAAAAGTTAATCATAGTCAGCATGTTTTGTTGTTTCTCATATGTTGTGAGCAAATACATATCAGATAAAGAAAGATGCTTACAAGGAAGACTAACTTCCTTTTTATGTGTGAGGAACCCGCGCAATTTGGGAATCTATGTTATGCAAAACATTTTGTGGGTACCTGGCAATCCAACATTGTTTGGGGTTTCACAAAACGCTACCAGGTGGGCCAACGTGTTTCTGTAAACTTATTAGTTGTGTGTGTGGGTCACGGGGGTACATGTGTGTAACGACGTGTCTGCATTTTAAAAGCTTCGAGTCTCTGCAGATTTTAGGGATGATAGACTTGCACAAGGCCTTTTGTGTATCTGCTGTTAAGTAGCGTATAAGTATAGAAAAAATTTTTGAGCACAAATACAAAAATTAAGGCAGCAGATCCGCTGCAGTATTATGTTGCAGAAAAACTATTCTTATCAGAAGGACCATCTGTTGGGCTCGTTAGCCTAACATTGTAAATTCCAAATGCAGCGCAAGAAATGCACATACACATAAGGAAGACACTACAGACGCGGACGATTCCTATTGCCAACTCTTTACTCCAATCGACACACCCTCCGATTTTATAAAGTGAGCCACACACAAGTGCCACGCCCCTTTTCCATGCGAAGGTCATAAAAACATAACTAAACAGTTATGTTTAGTTATGTTTTTAATACTGCTGCCTGCTTTAGGTAGCAGAATTGAAGAAGTAAACTTCGGCTCTGTGCAAAAGAATAGATGCTTCGCTTACACAGACAGGTGAATTTTAGTGGATATGGAATGCTTCTAAAGACACTCGAGCCGTGTGGTTTGGAAACTTGCCTAAGATAGTAGTCTCAGAAAAAGTGCCTCGCAACCACACGCGATGATATGGGCAACCTAATGTGCATATTTGTCCTCTTTTTTTAACTTTTAGCGCACGCTCCCTAAGCCGGTCGTTGATGCACCATTCGGTTTGGCCGATGTATTCATTTCCGCACTCCAAGGGAACTGAATATACCACTCCTGCCGCACACCCTACGTGGGGTTGTTCATGTCAGGTTTTGCGACCTCGTTTGCTGTCAACGCAAATCCGAGGGCTGAGCCAGGAAAACTTATTAGGAGTTGTAAAGACCACAGGAATTCAATACCTGTTCACGACCTTGTTCAGGTTGCGCGAGACCTTATGCATATAAGGCATTACTAAGAACTGTGCCGTCCGTCGCTGGATCTCCGTGCTTTCCATTCCGGCTCTGTTATTCACCTTTTGCAGGAGAGATTCGTCCACTGCACCAACAAGCAACACAGGAAATCCCACTGCCAAGAGGCGACCAATCTGATGTTCAGAGCTATGCTGCATTACATGCGAGCTCGATTTTCGGAGCGCAGCATCCAAGAACTAAAACGCCATGCCCTTTTTGCTATTTTTGAGTGGGCAGAGTCAAAAGGCAAAAGTCCCAAATCTTGACCCGTGGGAAATACTCCCAGCACACATGGTCTACGCGAAACCTTAGCCTTAGATCCAGGAATTGTAACCCCTCATCATCATCATCATCATCATCATCATCATCATCATCATCATCATCATCATCATCATCATCATCATCATCATCATCATCATCAGCCTGGTTACGCCCACTACAGGGCAAAGGCCTCTCCCATATTTCTCCAACAATCCCGGTCATGTACTAATTGTGGCCATGCCGTCCCTGCAAACTTCTTAATCTCATCCGCCCACCTAACTTTCTGCCGTCCCCTGCTACGCTTCCCTTAGTGCTAGGCAATTCATGGGTGAAATTCAAACGCTGCCCCGCTTGTTTAAAAACATCTAAAATACTCTCAGGTGATGTAAGGGCACCATGTCCCTCTAAAAGAACTAAAAAGTCATCGACGTACCTAAATACTTTAGGAACCTTCCCACCATTAAAAGCGAAGTTGAGCGCCCTGTCAGTATCTGTTAAATATACGTCACATAAGATCGACGCAACACAAGACCGAATACCCACTCTCCTACGTTGAAGAAAAGGGCGCCTGTTAAAAACAGTGAATGTTAATAAATAATAAATAATAAAACAATAACTGGGTAGCATGTGCCCTCCTTATAGATGCCTCTAAGGCATTCGACAGTGTTTGTCATGACATTGTGTTACAGAAACTGTCTCTCCTAGGCCTTCGTGGATCATTCTTGAATTTATTAACTAACTTTCTGCAGGATAGACGACAGTGTGTAAAGGTGGGAAATAGTTTAAGTGTTATTTCCAGTATTCATACTGGAGTCCCTCAGGGCTCAATATTAGGCCCCCTGCTTTTTAACATTTATGTGAATAATTTGTCCAGTGTAGTAAGTAATTATATATATCAATATGCCGATGATACTGTTCTTGTGTTCTGTGCAACTAATTACTCTGATGCAATTAGCTCCTTACAGAATGAGGCAACTAAAGCTATCGACTGGTTTGCGGCTAATTTAATAAGCATCAACCCTTCTAAAACGCGACTTGTTTGTTTCCATAACCCCATCAAAATAATCCTTCCTACGACATCATCATTATAACACACATCGGAGTGTTATGAATGTACATGTCAACCTGTTAAAAATGGATCTTCTGTTAAGTAACTTGGTTTGATTTTTGACTGTGATCTTTTATGGAACTCGCAATTATCCCACGTCTGTAAAAGGCTGCGCGCGGTCTCCTGTGTATTATACAATATACAATGTCTTATGCCAATCTCCGTTCAAAAAATTATTGTTCATGCTTTAGTCTACAGTGTGCTACGTTATGGCTTGACTGTATATGGCCATTATACCCTTAGGTGGAGCTCAATAATTAATTCAATTTTACGTTCGCTGCTTTTAACAGTGGCTTACGATTTGTGTCCAAACCAAGATGAAGACATCTTTAGGTTGTTGAATTTGCCAAACTTCACTTCCCTGATTGTCGAAAGTGTTGTAATTAAACACTTCTGGAAGAATGATTTTAAAACATGATATACGCCTGTCCGCTCCTTAAGACCGAAGGAACCCTACGTCATCCCCAAGACTGCGACAAAATACGGAAGGAGAACGCGGCAATACTATGTTCCAGCCATATTTAATAAATTTCCAACGCCTGTGTCAGAAGCAAACACAAGATGTGGGATTAAGAAACTACTTAGAATTGTCGATGTTTAATGTAACATTTTGTATAACTGCTCAACATTTTGCTGACCCACTAATAGCTAACTCCGCTATTAACCCTGTGCAATTTTCTGTGACCTGACTGTCAGGCACTGCCAGTCAAGCCTTCTGAGGCTTTGGCAGGCCTGCGATATGTACTTCGTTTTCTTTATGCCCAATAAAGATTGTATTGTATTGTATTGTTGCACTAAGACAAAACTCTAAAAGCGTTAGAAATTGTAAACCGACAAGCAGGCAGAGTTCTGGAAGTCTTCTTCGCCATTCTCTTCAATACAATTCCCAACAGCAACTAAGAGCTTATCTTGAGGTACTGAACAAAAATTCTTAACGTCGACCAGCAAACCATAACCTGTACCCTTATTGTGTCTCACAAACTCAGCGACTTCTGATTTTTTCACGCGGAAAGGATTAACAACCGTGAGTGACTCTAGGTTCTTCATTAAAAACACGCTCACATTCTTTCGCCAAGCACCGCCTTCGCTCACAATGGTTCTGAAAGGAACGTCTTCCTTAGGGGATTTTGCGGAAAAGAAAACCTTCAAACATTTACCCTTAATATTCCTGATATCTTTAAAAGAGCAAGAGCGTTCCATTCCAAGTCCTTACAAAATTTGATATACTTAGCCTTAACCGCCACAAAGTTCTTGTCCACTGCAGCTTGGGCTTTTTCAGTGAACATGCCTTTAGGGATCACAACAAACCAACCCTCCTTGTCTCCTTGTAAGATAATCAAACGCTTCTGCTTGACGTAGTTGGCCACGCTCTCTAACTTCTTCTCCGCACCCCGGAATGGTCGTTGAGGGGCACATATTTTTAGGCAGTCTACGCTATCCAAGGGACAGCGCTTCTTGTACTCCTCGCTTGACTTTGAATATAGCTCGCGGTGAATTACGATAAGGTCACGAGCGGAAACTTTGGGAGGAACGACGAATTTCGGTTACTTCTTCAGAGTGCGAGACACATTTTCGGGCAGGGAGAAACCCTTCTTTTTCTCAGTGACCTTCACTTCAGCAAGGAGCGCCGTGCAGCGCACCATTTGAACTCTGTTTTCTGAGATGCTATACACCTGCAGTCCCGAAGTTTGGCGGAAGCAAACCCTCCTGGCAGTGTTGCGCTGCAAACAACACGTAAACAGTCTAGGAATAACCAATCCTGACGCCACAACCCCGATTTAGGAATCTTGCACAACCTTGTGGCATCACCCAAAGAAGGCCTCAAACCTGCGAAGAGTGCACCAACTTCCCTTGGAATGATGCCCTTGCGAAGACAAGAGGCGTAAGTCCTCGCACGGGTGGCTGCAACAGCGATGTGGTCGATCAAAACGTACACGGGCCAAACCGAATGGTGCGTCGACGACCGGCTTAGGGAGCACACACTAAAAGTTAAGAAAAAAGAGGACTAATATGCCCATTATTTGCCCATATCATCGCTTGTGGTTGCGAGGCGCTTTTTTCTGAGAATACTATCTTAGGCAAGCCTGCAACCCACACGGCTGAAGTGGCTTTGGAAGCATTTCATATCCTAAAAAATTCACCTATCTGTGCAAGCGAAGCAGCTATTCATTTGTACAGTGCCAAACTGGACTTCTTGAATTCTGATATCTAAAGCAGGCAGCAGTATTGTTCGCCTTTTTAGTTATGTTTTTTATCACCTTCGCATGGAAAAAGTGGCGTTATACTTGTGCGTCGCTCACTTTATAAAATCGGAGGGTGTGTCGATTGGAATAAACAGTTGGTAGTAGCGCTCGTCCGCCTCTATCGTGTCTTCTTTATGTGTATGTGTATTTTTTTGCGCTGTATTTGGAATTCGCAAAGCTATTGTTATATCGATGGTCACTTGATTTACCAGCTGAGCCACATGTTACAAACGTCTGAATAATGTACCACCGGCACCGTGCTGTCACCGAATCGCTCTAGCGCACAGCTTAAGTTTATAAACAGGGCGTGAAGGATGCAACACGACGCATGACTCATGCTACGTTTGTAAATTATGTCCAGTTTGTAATCTTAACTATGACGAACTAACTAGTTCAAACAAAACCATAATTGACGGGTCACTAAATCACAGCTTTGTTTTTTCCTCTTTCCTGCGACTCTCTCAGAGTGCTCAGAGCTTGTTCAGCATCGACCTCATAGTGAGCTACAGGGACAACCCAGATTTCGCGCGACTTGTCGATTTTGCTCAGGTAAGCTTCCACAAAGACTCAACGCATTATATAGTGAAAAGTAAGAAACAGGCACCAGTAAGCACCCACCCATGGCACTGGTTAAGTGGGTTTTTGAAGGTCAGGATATTGCCATCTGAAAAACCCTTTCGATCAGAGTTTTAGAATGAAGACCTGTGACGATACCCTTGAATTACCGTTGACAACGACAACGTCTTGGCTGTTGAAGTGGAACCTCGAAATCCCGAAGCATTAGTGGGAGTGCCTCCACGTTGACGCATAGATTCTCTTATGCATGTAGTTTACTTCAAATGATCTCAACCCTTGTGGTGTAGTGTACACATCCAAGTGATTTTAACATTTACGATTGATTCAGCCTCACCTTGCGATCTGCTAATTTTCTGGTTAGCTCCGATGGTAATGCGACCACCACGGACAAATGTTGGTGGTGGCTTCGATCCTCGCGTTAGGACAAATTTTTCTTCAACTGTGAAGCTTTCTGATTACTGCTTACTTTTTCGTCCTTGCGTACTTATGCAGAACTTTAACATTGGGCGTTGAATGTTTGTGGTGCCATGTCAATTAGCTACTTTATTTTTCGTGGCCATTTGTTTGCACTTTGTCTGAACTTAGTAGAATATTCTAAAACTTTCTTGGAACCTATTTTAGGAGTATGCTAATTTAGCGAGCAGACCAAACAGAGCAATTCAGCGAATTTAGGGAACCAATTTAAAAAGATACGCGCCACAAAGTAGGTGAAGCTTCCCAAAAAGCTATTCACATTAGAAATACAATAGCCAATGGGCAGAGCTGAAAAGACCCTCAACATCACTCAAGCGCCTGGAGGAAGGAACGGAGGAACACACAAGGAAGGTCGTCTTGCAGTCAGCCTTCGCAATGCGTTAGTTGGTTCCTTTAACAGGACAACTTCAGGTGCACGAAAAGGTTCGAGAACTCGCCTTATATGCTCCTTGTGCATCTATGTTTGATTGGCCGGTCAGTTGGGATGATTGGTACGATACCATGATAACAGGCCGTACAATATTTACAGGCACGGAAGATCAAAGATTTTCGCGCTGCCTTGTCACCATTGTGTTTAGTTCTGGTCGCTACACTGAAAACCCATATTGGTAAACGACGTCAATACATCGCCCCTGCGCCGCGTCGCTACGCATTCAAGGAATATGGTGAGGCCTGAAAGAGGTCAAGATGGTATCAATCAATCAATCAATCAATCAATCAATCAATCAATCAATCAATCAATCAATCAATCAATCAATCAATCAATCAATCAATCAATCAATCAATCAATCAATCAATCAATCAATCAATCAATCAATCAATCAATCAATCAATCAATTAGACATTATTACAGTTACAAAGGAAATGTAATACAGGAGGAAATTCGATAGTAAAAACTGTCGGTAATTCGTTGTCTTCATCAGGTTTCTGTCATTTTCTTGCAATATCCAGAACATGAGCTTGTGGAGTAGCCTCTCGGTGTTTTAATTTAAGGACATTTTAATACATTTGCTATGAAATGTATACAGGAGGAGGTCTCATAGTCAGACTGCAAGGGTGAGACCTCCTGTTAATACTTACAACAGGAAAATAAGGTATGTTATTACAGAAAACGGGAAGTTGGTGCTTACATGATTAAAGCAAGAGCCCAAATACGTGATAAATAATGAAACATAGGCATAAAAAAAACAAAGTGAGGTAAAATATATAAAAAGTCAGCGTTATATACACGTATTTCAAGAACGCGCGAAACTCAAATTTATAGAGAAACGAAGGTTTTGCGGCGCAGCGTTTCTTACACGCAAGAAAGAACAGCTGAAAACAGTGATTTCCGCTGCCACATGGTGCAGGCTTCGTTCAGCTGCTGCGGTATCACAACTGAGCGATACCACGATTGGGGTCACAACATCTATTTCAACTGCTCGCCGTCGAACCCGAGCACAGAGCGCTGCTCGGTTCCCGCCTCCTGCTGTCGGCCACTGGAAGGCGAGAACCTGAGCCTTGAAACTCGCCTGAAGCGCCGCTTCTGTGGTTCCGGAGTGCTCTCCATGACCGAACAGCAAGCCTGGCAAAAGGTGACCATCGAGCTTAATGACTGACTGGATGGCCGGCTTGTTGGCTGTATAGCACGCACGCACGCACGCACGCACGCACGCACGCACGCACGCACGCACGCACGCACGCACGCACGCACGCACGCACGCACGCACTGAGAACCATTCACGCAAAGTTACTCGCATCTAAAATAGGTCAAAAAGTCTCGGCGCCCATGTGATGGTGATTCATGGTGGTCACTGAGAAGAAAGGCACGGGCCATTCGGTCACAGGTCTTGGTAAGGCGCAGCCTTTTCGGCTTATGCGAAGCGCCATCAATCGGCACCCCCCTCAGCTTCAGATCCGCTGTGCTCATTTATTCGCACGCAGGAAGTTCAGCCCCCAAACTTGTTAAGTGGTGACTACAAGCAATTCTTATGAGCAATGCAGCAGGATTAGACTTTTACTTCGTATTCTTGACAAGGTATTTCTGGTGACCGAGATATAAAGATCAGTTTTACTCGATGAATAACTCCTTGTTTATCTGAAGGTTAGCACGAATTTTATTCACGTCAAAAGATTACTTACAATTACAGAATCCAAGCCGACAGGGGCTCAAGATATGCCACCTCAGTGGGAATTATGGGCCCGTTTAACCGTAGCTCATATAAAAAAGGCAAGAAGTGGAGCACATGCTAAGAGGAAACTTTCGCTAAGGCACTCCTATCTATATACATGGGAACAGATAAATCCGTTTTAGCAATCAATTCACAGATCTTGATGAAATTTGTTTCATATGAAATAAAAAGTTAAAATCTAGTAGTTGCAGAAGCAGATTTAGTTTTTAGCCTGTTTGTCATTTTAGAAAAATTCTTGAACATGGCATATTCGAAAAAGAACTCTCATAAAATGAACAACCCAACTCAGCAATAAGAAATGATACCACTATTCTGTAAACTAAAATTGTCAAGACATCTAAAGCGGAATAAATTTGTGTATTATACACCGATCTCAATTATACCACTATTTTGTGAGTACTTGTGCAGAACTTTTGTCCGCAGTGTAACATTTTAACGTGAACTGCAACTCAGATCTGAAGCTTGTTTGCTTTAAATGTTCTAGCAGATGGAGTTTACAGAGCTGTGATATATGTTCTTGAAGCGGAGTTACAAATCTGTAAACTTCACGCTTCATTTTTATGCGAAGCATATTACGAGGGCTCAACCCAGCTCCTCAGGCGCGGCGGTGACCATGAAATCACGTGACACCATGACGTCACGACAGAGGAGAAGTGGCTTTGGCTCAACGCTTGCAAGACGGGCTGGGTGGGAATCGAACCAGGGTCTCCGGAGTGTGGGACGGAGACGCTACCACGGAGCCACGAGTACAACGCTTCAAAGCGGTACAAAAGCGCCTCTAGTGAATGCGGTGTTGCCTTAGAAACGCGCTGTTTCTAAGGCGTGCGTCTCTTGCTCAGGCGCACATTTCGTTGCCGCGCCGAACGCTGCTTTGCTCGACGCTCACCGCGTCCAATGCGGGGCGCGTAGTCGCTGCCCTGTAGCCCATTGTCTTACACCCCTTGGCGGGTCGACGGGAACGCTGTCGCGTTCCACTCTTGAAGGCGAAGAAGTAATGCATGAGTTGTTTCTTCGTCTAGCCGAACCAAATATAGCCAAGCAACAGCAGTTCACCAGGCTAAACAGTGGTTCAACAACTAAAATAAAGGCTAGTATGCTTCGCATCCTGGGCTTAACCTTACCTAAGCCACAGCCATTTTTTTTATTAACGAATTTCGGTAACTTTTGTAGTAAACCTAGGTCATAAATATAAAGTGTGTTTCGTACAGTCGCTAGAATTTGACTTTGTTTCTCAAATGCAAGGAAATTCTTTTTAATCGGTCCAGCGGTTCTCTGATAAAAGCATTTCTAGGTTGTATATCTATTTGAATAGAAAAATTGGAGTTGGCCCCTGGCTAAACCTTCCTCTTAAAAAAATACTTAAAATTGAAATTGCATTAGGAAAGACTCGAGCCTAATAAAAAGCCTTAAGCACTCCATGCTCTCATTAGACAGAACAAAGCATCGGAAAACAATGCAAAAGAGGCAGGACACGTTCCTCAAGGACGAAATGAAAAAAGAAACAACGTAAGAACCGAGTCACTTGGGGTAAAAATATACAACACCTCGGCCATCCATAAAGGACGGACTAAGACACATCTGTGATTTGTGCATAAAACAAGTCTGGGATCTTCTTTTCATTTTTATTTTTGTCTCTATTTTTATGCTCCTCTTATTTTTTTCCTATGCAGTTAAACGTGGTTAGCATTCAACTCACATGAAATTCAGTTTTACAGAGATCCTGAGAGAACCAGCTATTTTGAGAAATTTGTAGCTGATATCTGCTCATTAGTGCGTAACTAAGCCTTTCTCTCGGAAAGCAATTGGAACGTCGATGCTTTCAGGATAACAAAATACGTGGACGCTCCGCTTATCTCCAGAAAAGCGTCGTTAATTCCGTTGATCACAACTGCTCCTTTCAGCTGTTTCTCGTTTCATCATCACAGCGCAATTTCATTGATCGAAAAGCAACTATCCTCTACAAAAGAAATTTCAATTAGGCTCCTTTAATGGTATGCTGGACCTGGTATATCACATGTATAACGCCGTTCAGAACTTTCTCGATATGTAGGCTCACCTGAACGTTCTCTTTTTCAATAAAACAAAACTTTAAATCATGAACATCAATCTAAGTACATCGGAAAGGAATAAATTTCTTCATAGACTATTCACTGCTTGGCAAATAGCGAACAATTAATACAAAGTTTTGAATTATAAAAAAAAACATATCGACTGCTCCTGGCAGGGTTTCGATTGGTATTGCAATTTCTTGAACAAGAAGAGTCGAATATACGAATTTTGCGATGTTCAAAAATGTTTTGTTAAGAAATGGACGCTCTAAATTAAATATATACTTGCTACCATGAGTACATTTTAACTTCAACACCGTGGCGGCTTGGGCTTGTCGGTACATACGCTACAGGGGAACGGTGCAAAAAGACGAAGGACAAAAAGGGGAAAGCCCACCAGCGCTGGTGTGTGTTCCCCTTCTTGTCTATCGCCTTTCGTGCTGCTCTCCTGCAGACATTTTAACTTCTTTTAAATGAAATTAATCTTGTGAAAGAGGTGGTGCGTAAACATGGCGGTCATTACTTGTTTCCGGATCTGCAATCCCTTCCGGTGCATACAACACTCAAAAGCACAAGCCTTCGTGATTTGTATCTTCTACTCGAGGGAACAGTTTCTGAAGAGTGAATTTGGAGACCACCTGTAGGGTGCAGTGGATGCCGAGCAAAACGAGTGACCCGCAGAAAACTGTTCAGAGAGCCGAAACGTGCTTGCATGTTCCCTAGCCATGGCTACTAAAGAACCTTTTGTGGTGTACCACGTGAGTTAAAGAATATTTAGATAGCTGCCCAAAGGTAAAGTTTCGTCTTAAAGCTGCTGGGCGATGCCTAATCTCAGAGGTCATGCCGAACAGTAGCCCGTTTTTAGTTACGTGTCTATTTCGGCAAGTGGCAATGGCGACGTTGTTTTCAGCTTCGGTATGAAAAATGCGTACTTTTGTGAGCATCTTTGTCACAAAGAAATTGCAGTCACTGACTAAGTCAAGATGAAAATAGTACAGAGACGTTTCAGGATGCGTACGGGTTCCTTGGTGACACTAATAGCGGGCAAGAGCCGCAAGTCGTTTTTATGCCAAAATGGGCGGTAGAGGACGGGTGTAATTGGCAGGCAGATTTCCATCAGTCTTGTTGACACCGTTGCCCGTAGTTTGAATAAATAAAGATTCTAACAAGAGTCGTATCATCGCATTCTTTTCCTTAGCTATTATAGCAGCGTTTTTCCAAACGATGCGGTGACTGCGATTATCGGCGTGTTCGGCCAGGGCGTTCGAGGCCTTTTTTATTGTAGGAGACGTCCCTTCGGTGCTCTTTTAATCTTCTCGTGCATTTGCCGGTTTCACCGATGTAACTGCAGCTGCAATCTACGCATGGTACCTTGTAGATGACACCGGGGTAATTCTTGCTTTCAAGCCGATCCTTTACGTTAACAAGCGGATTTCACGGCTTGTTGGATGGTATGTGTGCTATTCTAAGATCTTCTCTTGAGAATACGCGGCAAAGAGCGTCGCTGACGCCAGTCACATTTAGGACGCCAGCGCGTTTCATGAACGACTTGCCTTGAAGACGGCTTGGGATGGAGGACACGAGCTTCCATATCGTTAAGAAACTTCTTGGGGTACCCGTTTCTGGATAATTCGTGACGAATTGTCTTCAGCTCGTTCTGCATTTCGTCGTCACTTGAGCAGATGCATGTGGCCTGCGAGTTCATGGCGTGCGCTTTTCACCTGCCGAGAAACAAGCCATCGAGGGCCTTCGGAACAATACATCCTTTGCCATCCTTCCGGCTGATAAGGGTAACGCCATCGTGTTGCTCAACTGAAGTGGCTACAATGCGAAAATAAAGGATTTGCTCTCAGACGAGGATACGTATACGTCGCGATACGTAGCCTGCAAACAAAACTGCAAAAGCTCTTTTCCAAGGTTTTTAAATTTTTACCATGGCAGCAAAAGTATCTCTACCGTCGCCTCTTGCGTACTAACGGGTCCGCACCTGCAATATACGGATTACCAAAAGTTCACAAGCCAAGAGTTTTACGACCTATTGTCGACTCCACAAAGTCACCGCTGCACCGGTTGTCAGGATACCTACACCAAGTGTTGGGCTAGCTCGCCGGCAAAACAACGAAGCGCATTTCGAATTCTTCAGCCTTCGTGGGGAAAGTACGTGACATTTCCCTGGATGAAAACGACGTTATGGTCTCGTTTGACTTGAAGTCGCTCTTCACTTCAGTGCCTGTTGACCTGGCCGTATCTACCTGCAGAAATGTCCTGCTGGTTGACGAGACGCTCGCCGAGCGCATCCCTCTGGAAATACAGGGCATTCGCGAGCTTTTAGACTTTTGTATGAGCAACGCTTAATTCATATACGACAAACAGTTTTACAGAGAGATCAACGAAACTGCCATGTGTGCTTCCATTTCCGCTACTACACCGCCAACTTGGTCATGGAGGTCACTGAACAGAAGGCCCTCGCTGACTTTGCTCCCGCACCAAAGGTTTTCATCCGCTACGTAGAAAACTGCTTCTGCATAGTGCGGAGGCAGGACGCTTGACGCCTCCTGCGTCTTCTCAACTCATCAGAAGCAGCCATACAATTTACTACAAAATACGAGTGTGACAATAGCCTACCCTTCCTTGACGTCCTCATGCGGCGAAGTGGAACCAGACTCATTTGGTGTGCATAGGATGGCGGCTCATACCGGCCGGTACTTAATCTGCAATTCATGTCACCACCCGGCTTGCCACAAGCAATCCGTCGTCTCATCTCTCGTGACGCGAGCCACACGCATCTGCTCAAGTGACGACGAAATGAAGAACGAGCTGAAGACAATTCGTCACGAATTATCCAGAAACGGGTACCCCAAGAAGTTTCTTAACAATATGGAAGATCGTGTCCTCCATCCCAAGCCGTCTCAAGGCAAGTCGTTCACGAAACGCGCTGGCGTCCCATATGTACCTGGCGTCAGCGACGCTCTTAGCCACGTATTCTCAAGATACGATCTTAGAATAGCGCACATGCCATCCAACAAACTGAGAAGTCATCTTGTTAACGTGAGGGATCGGCTTGAAGGAAATAATTGCCCCCGTGTCATCTACAAGGTACCATGCGCAGATTGCAGCTGTAGTTAATGGGCTAAACCGGCAAATTCGCGAGAAGATTAAAATAGCACCTAAGGGACGTCTCCAAGAAGAAAAAAACCTCGAACGCCCTTGCCGAACACGCCGATAATCGCAGTCACGAACCACATCGATTGGGAAAACGCTGCAATAATAGCTAAGGAAAACAATATGACGGCGCGACTCTTGTTAGAATCTTTATTTATTCAAACTACGGACAACAGTGTCAACAAGACTGACGGAAATCTGCCTGCCTACTACACCCGTTCTCTACCTCACATTTCAGCATAAAAACGACTTGCGGCTCTTGCCCGCTTTTTGTGTGATCAAGCAACCCGTACGGGTCCCGAAACATCTCTATGTTATTTTCAGCTGACATGGTCAGCGACCGCAATTTTCTTCATCATCATGTTACCTCACCAGACCAACTTTCGTCGAACTCTTGACTATATCTTTGTGACACATGCACTCGTGTTCCAAACGTAAGCCTTTGCAATGGAGGTTGCTCTATTCCGCCCCATTTTTCTACGCGACCCAGCACTTTTGTCGCATTTGGCCTTTAGGCTTTTATGCCAATGCAGATGCCTTCTCCAATTGGCGCAGATCCACACGCGCAGTTGCGTAGATGCTTACGTGTCGTTCATGCGCGCCAACGCACTCATCATGATCGGCATCGGCTTCGTCGCTTACGTGGTGCTCACCGTGCTGAGCAGCATGGCGAACACGGTCCACGACGAGGTCGTCTCGCTGACGCGCCTCTACGACAAGTACTACCACAGGATGGCGAAGGGCGCGCGTAAGTCCCTGGCACAGCGGGAAGCGCTGCAACAAGTACGCGCAGCCAGGGACCACCTTATCAAGAAGAAGTCGAAGCCGGGGTGAGTTGGACAGGCCGGGCGCGGCAGTCTTTTGACCACAGTGTTTCCTACTGAAATCGCTAGAGGAAACGTTCATATATATCACGGAAATTATGTTTTGTACATGGATTTGTTCGATCTTCGTGCTTGATTGCGTTTTGAGATGTTCTTTTGACTTTGCTTACTATGCTTTATCTGCCTACGTTAGCCTGAAGTTCGAAGCAATTCCACTTGTCTAAATGCCGAAGGCCACAAGACTGCCCACGTGCATAATCACTGTGAAGTTAGGCATTTACAATATTACAACAATATTACGCAATGCTTTGTTGAAAATGATCAGTCTGCAAAGTCACAAGAGCGTTTGGAGCCGTAAGGATGAAATTTAGGCTAATTCCGTGTGCTTATCGATCGTTCCCATGCTGGATGAAGTGACCTCCTTGTAGCTCCCGTAGACAATAGGGCCACAGTTCTCTCAGATATTTTTTGTGAGAAACTGTGTGTTTTCAGTGAACGTGCCTGAAAACTACAATTTCTATCTCTAACAGAGTTTTCTACAATTTGGCAGGCTTCTTAGGGGAAACACGTTGGTCCTTCCATTTTTGTTGATTGATGTTCATTAGTGTCGTGCGCCACCCAGTCAATTTAGTTTTTTCTGCAACAGTTGTGTTTCAGGCTCATAGCTAGTTTATTTTGTCGAGCAATGTCGAGCGTATAATTCGATGAAGACACTTTAGCACGCGCTTACCACTAAGTACATGCGGACATCTTTGTAGTAGTTCTGGCAATGGCTTGGCTAAAACGTATTTTCCCTTGTACTATCAAACATTGAACTTGTCTCGCTAGTGTTACGTTTTTGTAATAATACTACTCATTCTTGTAGAGCGAGTTTTGTAACGAAAGAATTCCCTTAAAGAAACTTGAAAGTAACATGGGCATTCGAAGCTACAAGCACTAAAGGGGTTATAAATAAATATGCTGCCTGCCATTACTATGCTGGCTTGACCTCCACATTTGACGCGCACCGAGAGACACTAGCGCGAAAGTTCATTTCATGACTTTATTATGAAAATTCATGAGTTGACATATGAAGACATCGGTTCACCTCAGCAAGGCCAACAAGGGCTATTACCAGTCTTGAAATGAACCCATGCACTCCTTTGGCTAATTGCTTTCGCAGAGAAGTCGGAAAATAATTTTTCTTTGCGTGGTGCTCTCGCTACGCCTGATGTGGAGTATCCGAAGCCATGACAAAGCGAGATTAATAATAAGGGGGGTACGGGGGTAAGGGGGAGGGTACGGAGCTTACAGGAAGGGCCGGAACTTACTTAATTTCCCAATAAGGCAAATGGGAAAGCCAGTGACTTAAGCATGGCTTGCTCAAAACCAAAAAATGGCACTGTGGCCAAGCTATTCTTACTGGTTTCTTCTTGAATCGTTTTCTAATGATGGGTGAGCTGGTGACTCTCGCTGAGCTTTATTATACTGTAAATTATATGTATATATATATATTATATATATATTATTTTATATTATATGTTAAATATAAACATGGCCCCTCAGTTCTCTTATATATATATATATATATATATATATATATATATATATATATATATATATATATATATATATATATATATATATAGTCATATAGTCATATAATGAGAAGCCAACAAACACTGACACCAAGTACAACATAGGGGAAATTGCATATTAAGTTCATGCAATTTCCCCTATGTTGTACTTGGTGTCAGTGTTTGTTGGCTTCTCATTATATGACTAATAATTATCGGGTCCCTCGGTTAACCCCCTTTTCTTCTCGTTTATATATATATATATATATATATATATATATATATATATATATATATATATATATATATATATAAATAAGAGAACTGAGGGGCCATGCTTATATTTAACAAGAAAATAGTGCTTCACAGTATTTTCTTGCAGCAGTAAGTCTTCGTGAAACACATGAGTATATTGAAGCATTCTTACACAATGCACCAGGCGAGATACATTAGGGGGCGGAACGGCACCCCAGAGAGCCCATGTAGCGAGTTAACACATAATGCTGTAGAACGACATTGGCGGGCAAATGTAGCATTCTGAGACGATTGTAGCACCCTCTTGTTTGATTCTGGTATTATGTTATAGGGGGAACATCTAAGTAATGTCATTTATTTTAGGCACGATAGACGACGCCCTGATTGTAGGCAGACTTACTCTCTGCGTGCAACCAATGTTCCGTCGTATTGCACTCAAGTGATGTGAAAGTCTGCAGTAGTATTCATGAAAAAAAAAAACAGCTTATGGTATGGATGTATTTATAACCCATAGCCTCTCTCTAACTACATTGACCATAATGAGCGACAGATGGAATTAGTAGTGCTGACCGGGCGTGACGCATGAACTGATAGCAGGAAAGTTTGAAACAATTCTTTTAACCTTGCATAGTATAACTTCATCTATTGCTTAGCGTTCTGGCTCAATAGCCTGATTGCCTCATCTTTAGTAAAAGTAATAAATATAAAACGCAGAAAACTATGCACAGGACCGAAACGTGCTTGTAGGTTTACTAGCCATGGCTAATGATGAAGCTTTTGTGTTGTACCACGTGAGTTGAAGAATATTTAGTCGTTTCCTTTTCAACGAATGTGCAGGCGCCAGTATTCTGTCAGCCGGATGACGTCGAAAGCCAGCTGGCGTCCACCACCCGCTTACGACCATATGCTTGCCCGTCGAGAATCGCAGTACTACGGGGCGCCTGCAAAGAGCGGCCCTACTGCTGAAGCGGCTCTTTAATGAACCACAGTTTGCAATAATGCACCACTTACATTCGCTTTTGTGCAGATATATATGGAGTGTTCTAGCTTTGATGTTTTGAAAAGAATGACTTGACATTTGGACATGTTTTGACAGTGGAAGCCGAGGAAGGCTAGAAGCGTGGGGTGGGCCCTACGGTTGTTAAAACGCTTCCTAAACAATATCTTTGGTTTGACCAGTTTTTTGCTTATACAAGTGGAGCACTGGAGCATGTAGGTGACATACGTGCTGTGGAAAATAATGTCTACTTTTATTTTTAGGGAAAACTTGCGGGCGCCAGTAATAGTGGTCTGTGACCTTGCTAAGGCGTTTGTTGCAGCGGTGACAAGCAGCGCAGATAGAAGGCGGAGTTTTCGGAGATGTTAAGGCATTGTGCAGGTTATGTGAGCAGCGATAAACCACGCTGAAAATTTGAAGGCGGTCATCTTGAGCCAAATGTATGTTTTTTTTTCGTGGAAATTGGGGGTGAGATTGAGAACTGATGTTGAGTCTCTGCAGTTGGTGTTGTCTATCTTATTGAGGGCGTTCTAAATAATTTATGCCGGCTCTCTTTGTCCGGTTAGCTTAAATATGAGATAAATGCCATCACGAATCAATTCGCTATTGCTGCTACCCGCGCTGATGCCTTGAAATCGAATGGCCTGACTATATGAAATGCTGGTTTCGGAGTGTCTCGTATCCTTGATGCCAAAATGAAGGTACCAATGTCTATCGACTGGCTTCCTGTAAAATGTATTCATCAGTTTACCATTGCAGAGCGTTATAGGACTTCAATAATGTTTACATGGATGGCCGAGTAGGAGTGTGAGAACTATATGTTTGGGTAGACATCAGTACAATCATCGATGAAAGAATGAAGCTCTGTTCTGCTGTCAAGCCAGATTAGAAACTTACCCTTGCTGGTGTGCCAAAAAGTTTTTTGTAATACTCCCATAAAAGTATTTGCGTTGTTTACTAAAGGACCGATTAGGGGGCCAATAGAAGTATCGCTACCCTAAGCGTTATAGTACACGTTGAACTAAGTTATTCAATTGAAGAAATAAAATAAGGAGCGGTCCCAATATGGAATAATCAGCTGTTTTCTTCTACTCGGACCTAATTTATACCCGTGCAGGACAGCCCGGTTGCCAGAAGAGGTGAGAATGTTTCTTCAAAGCAAGTAAACATCACGTGTCTCCTGTAGAGACGCATGATGAATGTCCACAATGATGCTACTGTTTAAAAAGTGGTTCGTGTCGTTTATGTACGATGAAAACGTGGAAATAATAGAAGGTGTGAGTCTATCGAGGTAGCCGGGAGAGGTTCCATGTCGCCTTTGCTACTCCTACACTAATGGTTCACCATGATTGTTAGATTAGATTAGGGGTTTTCACGTGCCGAAACCAACCAGCATTGTTGCGTGTACATATTTTTTTGTGCGTAGACCAACCAGGCACTAGATTAAGTTAAATTAACGTACCCAATGCAGAGTCAGTGATGTTCCACGAGGCCTGCAAACATATATTTAACAACATTGTTAAGCTGTTCCGTAAGGTCGTAACTGTCTGGGGTGTTCTTTTTTTGAGCTTCACCAAAATTTTAAAAAAGTCACTGTGGCAGATAGCATATTTCTAACACATGGAACAACTTACTTGCTGAACTTAAACATCATTTCCACAAGCAGGCCGAGCGAAATTGACTAATTAACAAGCGTTCACTAATGAACTTGTAATGAATTAATTTACAGTACATATAGCAATCTACAAATTGTCGATAGTGCGTTTGCAAGTAATGTAAGCTTACGACATACCTAGGACATATGCTAGGAAGAAGCAACATGTCCTATGCTACTGACGCAATTGAATTTTTATTCAGACCGCACACCTGGCTGTGCATTAAAAAGTTCTTAAAACATTCTTGAAGTGTGTCCCACTGATTTGTTATTTCTATAGCAATAGGGATGAAAATATTATACGAAAATGAAACGACCTGCACTGTATTAAGGAAATCTTTTGTAAGATGTATAATTATCGTGCCACTGTGGTGTTGCTCTTAAAGTGATATTGATTAAAAGGCAACATGTCATGAAACGCTTTCCAAGTCTACCAGCACGTCTACAGGGTTATCGCGTTCATAATGTGCTAACGCTCCCTGATTTTCCTCTATCTGCAACCACACTTTCTCGATTTGGATCTGCGCGTCTAACACGCCTCTCCCAACCATCTGTTTTGTACTGCAAGTAAATTGAAGCAAGAAAACACTATGCACCTGAATTTTCATAACCAAAATTGAGCACAAGAACAAAACAGGACAAGAAAGGCGGCGGGACAATAGCACCTGTCCAATCGCTTCTTTACGTGCTGTACCAACTAGCCCAGCAGTCCGTTTGCTCATTCACATGGATCCACATAAGCCTTAATCCGCTAAGTAGCGCGCCGAGTACTTTTATGCTTTCATTTTGCTTTTGTTAGCAGCGTGATGCGCTGCTCTACAGCGAGCGTATTTCTAGCGAACGTACACGTTTGTATGTATTAGTGTACATACAAGCGTCGCCTACAGCACGCGGACCTTCGAAAAAGACTTGCGAAGGCATATAACGGATTTCAGTTTTGGAAAAGTGCAACGATTCGGCAACTTTACACCCAATAGCACTGTCATTGTAAATGCTTCTATCCACTTTTGAACTACGGGCTTGGCTGAAGAAAGAGCGGAGTCTCTCAAGCAGCAACACATATTCTGCAGAAAAGCATGTTCTGAAGTTGTTCAGACGGTTAAATGCAAAATGTAGTCAAGCAAAAAAAAAAATAGACCATTTTGTGCCGTCTGCTTCCTGAGCGTACTCGGAGCATTAAGAGTGGGAGAACAAGTACGGTTTATTTTTATTGCTTTTATAACACTAAAGTGGGGCTTGTGAGATTCTTGTGATTTTGTACGAACTCAGAAACAGTTATGAAGCACGCACGTCCACGAGCACGTCTTCTCAAGGACTGCAGTTTTATATCTGTAGAAATAATAGTAATAATATTTTTATTGCTTTTCACAGACGATACGCATTCACTGCCACACGTAAGCACGCACTGCTTGTGAGTGGGCAGGAAGATCAGCGAAGCACGCCCAGAAACGCTACAGAAGTTCCTAAAAATAATATAGCAAATCAGAAATAGACAAAGAAAGATACTCAATTTCGAAGTCAGTACACCATTAAAATAAGGCTGAGGCGATAGAGATCTGAGGACATGAGCTTGCGAATTTCGGTGCATCTCAGCAATTCCCCATTTTGTGTACTGTAAGGATGCGCATGGCTAAGGCATGGCATAAAAATACGCCATGTCGTATTCTTATGTTACGACATTACGCAGTCTACTGCATTGATGCATGATCATTCAATTTACGTTTGCTATATGATACTCTGGCAAATACATGCTTATTTCTTGGTGAATATTGTGAAATTGACACACACACATTTTACCTGCCAGATTAAAAAGATTTACAGGGGAAGAACTGTAGTTTCGATCAGGGATTCAACATTACGTGAATATACCTCGGCACACGAGTGGGTATTGCACATACAGCGTGAAAGCCTTATCGAGGCCCTCACTGGACCAGTGGTTGCACAAAATTGGCTGCCCTGGTGGTAACGACCGACCAGAAGGCATTCATCAGAAGAACCATTTATGTTCTTCAGCTCAGAGAAACTTCCTCCAAAGCTCACATCCTGTGCTATAAAAGTCATTCACTATCCCGTAGTTGCCAGGTTGGAGCCACACAAAACTCGGATCATCCAGTGAAAACTGAGGCCAGCTCTCGAATCCAGGCAGACCAGGAGTCCTGGGAAAGAACATAAGACGTATGTGCAGTTTTTAAAGGACGTTCACCCGAAACGTGGTCTCTTATAAGTTTGCAGTAGCCAAACCAAGAAGTTTATACGTGATTACAACCATTACATGACTGTTCCAGATCCCGTTGAGTTAGCGAGCTTAATGTTGCACATAGGTAAGGTGATACCGGCTGCACAGTGACAACGTATCACTTTTACAAAGATTTGCTTGCCTGTGCATAGCTAATCCGCTTGCTCACTTATTAACCTACTTGACTCACTGGCTTGCTCGCGCGCTTAACTATAATTTGTCAAGGCAATCTGGACAGTATTAAATAATGTGTTAGAGCATCCTGACTTAGCCGTATGCATAAAAGAATGTTTTATAGGGGATATTCTGCATGGTAAACTTAGTTCTGATGCCTCACAAGAGCTGATTTCTAGAGGCGGGGGATAGCTTTGCGCACGAAAATAGGCATTAGGCAAACACACACACGCAATAGGCGAAATAGGCAAACACACACACAAAAAACAAGATAGACAAACCAATGACTTCGTCTTAGTTTTTTTTTTCCGGCTCCAAACAAGAGAAAATCCATAAAAGAATTCTTAGAGGCATCTCGCTTACAATTTGCCTAGAAAAATGAAAAGCACGCATGAAAGAAATTGCCCTCCCAACTCATGCCCTTATACCGATAGAAAAGGACGTTTTACTGCAATTACACTCTTCCACTCTAACTTATCCAAAGATTCAAGATGAACATTGGCACAAGTGTGCAAAATGTACTACACTTGTATATCAATGTTGAAGAATTTCTTACCCACCAATAGAGAACGAGTAGATGAATCATAAAAAAGCCGTTCTGGGCCTCAATGCAGTTAATAGCATGCAACTTCCTTGACACTGCACCATTTGTGGTTAGCTGGCTAAGTAATACACGTTACTTAATGTTTCTAATAAAATTATGAGGCAGTGCATGAAGGAATATGTTAAACGTCATATACATGCAGCTGCAGGATAACATCCGTAGCCTGCTCTAGATACTCAAGTCTTGGAGCAAAGCTGTGCGAAAAAAGCTCCGGCTTTTCGCTTGTTTAAAAAGTTGAAACACCGGAGCTCTCTTAAACGCCTTGAGGTATATTAGGGGCACACAACACCTATTTAGCACCCTGAGATAAGGCAAAGGTGCAGTAACCTTGGGCTGCTAGCAAATACAGCCATGGTTGAAAATTTCAAAAAAATGAAAGCTCAGGAAGGATGCTTTGACAGTCTGCACATCTACAAGTATGAATTTCTCTTTTGTGTAATTAGTAGAAGCTAGACGGCGAGTGCAAGAGGGGGACGAAACTCGTGCAACACAATACGGAAACAAACGGAAGGTAACGATTGCAAATATGAAGAATAATTATGTGCTTTTTAACATGTGCATGGGTAGCTGCACGAAGTATTGCTCTCTACCTATTTTGGACGAGCGCTCATATACGCGCACAGTGCTAAGGAGGATGAAACTCATTTTACGATAAGCGTAAGGTGTGCACTTACACTCTACGTTATTGGCTGACAGTTTTTCTGGCATTGTTTATATTCATTTGCAAGCTACCTCCTACTGCATTGATTTTCTTGAATTTTATGGAAGCTGTCTTCTTTTTTTTTTTTAGATTTCACTGCCGTGACACGCTATACTACGTAAAGCTATATTAGGGGTTCGGTTCTACACCGCAAGTCAGAGCCGTTGGCCGAACTTCACGCAACTAATTGGCCAAGCAATAGAATCACACTCACCCGCTTCTAACAAAGTTAGCAAGGCTCCGCATTACGTCCAGACTAAAATTTCTGTCTTCGTCGGTGTAGCTGTCCACATCCAAGAAAGGAATTCCGAAATTGTAGGGTACATCGTCCATGTGCGTGACTCCCATCCATTCAGGAGTTTTAGCCATTTTGGACCTGTGCGCAAAAACTTGCCCATACACATTAGCCCCTTTCTTCGAGTGACTTTCAGCGAGGAACCTACTCGGGCAGTAAGAGTTCTGCTTTCCGAAAAAGTCGCACGCTGTCTCCCTCAGTGCCAACTTGTCGTCTGGCGGTGCGCGTTCCAGATACGCCACACCCAGTGGAACGACTTTATCCTTTTCCCACATATTGATCATTTCCTCGAGTGAAGATCTCAAATATTCAATACTCACATCGCTTAGGTCCGGTTCAAGCAGCCTGCTGTCAGGCTGATATGTGAAAGGAAATGTGCCTTCGTTAGCCGTGACGCTAACGACAGCATCGACGGGCGCGAAGGCTCCAGCTTCACTTGCGGCCGAGGGGAGCAGTGGTATGAATTCGGTCTTGAAAGTGGGCATGAAAAAAAGAAACTTCGGTAACATGGACAGGACTGTCGCTCCTTCGAGAAGCCAGGCCGGCACCTTTCGAAGGCAGTCAAGGACGCGCTCAGTATGGGTTGTCAGATCCTGGAAAGAGCTGGCACAGCCGAGAATCCTCGCAACCTCATTTCCTTTGACGATGCTTTCCGGCACAGCGTCTACGGTTGTATCGGTATTAAGCGTGCCGCTCATCAAGAACACTCGCCTAAATAGCCCCCTGCTGAGCGGTGACATTATGTGGGCGTGGGCCATCATGGAGCCAGAACTGACGCCAGATATTGTGACGGTCTCGGGGTCTCCCCCGAAAAAGGCGATGTTTTCCCGAACCCACTCGAGCACCAGTCGTTGGTCCCAGAGGGCGACGTTACCCGGTCCTTCCGGGTTGTCGGCGTCGAGGAATCCGAATACGGACGAACGAAAGTCGAAACTCACGATGACGAGGTCATTGACGGCTGACAGGACTGTGGCGTTGTACATATCCTGGTACGATGAACCGAGAATGAAAATGCCGCCGTACATCCACACCAGAACAGGCCGTCTACCAGAGTCTGTCGTGCTGGGTGTCCACACAGTTAGATACAGACAGTCCTCCGAAAAACGTGCCGGGATAGGAAATTTGGTTGGAAGTCGTGGCTGGCTGCAGGAGCTCTTAGGAAAGGTTGCATCGTACACACCAGTCCATGGTATCTTGGGCTCAGGTTTTCGGAACCTCAGCTGACCTACGGGTGGGTTCGCGTACGGTATTCCGAGAAATATGTTAATAGGACGTCCCAGTATTGTACCAGAGCGCCCACGTATTCGTCCTTGACGTATGGTGACGAGCACATCGCTAGATGCTGCAGTCCATATTAGCAGTGCCGAGAATAGAATACCAGCCTCTCTCCATGTCACCATATTTTGGCACAGTATCTGCAAATGTGAGAAGTTTACGTCAGATCATATATACGTCTCTATGCGTTTAGCCCTTTTCGAGCTGGCAGGTGAAATGAGACGCTATAGATAAAGTATTACGACCAAGGAAAATACATATCGAAAAAAAATATGGAAGTCTGGAAGGTTAAGGCGATACTGTGAAACAATTTTAAGGTATGTCGTGAATCTTACTAGTTAAAAAATTTCACGACTCATAAATTCATGCAAATGTTTCACTCAAGGAAGCAAAAAAAATGACTATACTGGAGACACAAGACGTATTTCCTGGTTTTGGTCTGAAGTAAATGAATGCTGAACAAATTGTCTTAAAATCACGAACACAAACGGTTGCTTCCCATTTCCATTTACTCTCACGTGCAAATGTGTTATCAATGATCAATTTTTATCATATTTTAGAAGTGCTATGCTATTATATATTTTAGAATATGGTATGAGGCATGTGTTGTTTTAGCTAGAGTTATTCCGCTATAAATTCGTATTTATAATTGCTCGAAATATTCTGAGTGAACTGTGGAACAAAAAGGATTGGCATGAAAACCTTGAAAACTTGCAGCTTTGGGTTATATTGAATTCTAGTCATTGCTTCCTAAAATCTCATACTTCACTAGTGGACAGGCCCAATCAGCTGTGGTACTATCCACGTCGTCTGCCCTGTGGATTGAGATCCACTATTCGAAGCCGTTAAAGGATTACAGGTGTGATAAAAACAAAGCTGGGTACAGCCGCAAAAAATCTGAAATTTTAAATCACCAAACCAGGGCTAGACTGATGGTCACTTAGCTTTAAACGAAATGCCAAATATTTGAGAACAAACAAGGAGAATAATGCAACTACAGGCACGCTGAACTACTAGGCCAAGAGAAGTAAACGTAAGTATTAAACACGTCGCAATATTACCACACAGTATAGGAATAATACCTGGCCCGATGAATGCATTTGGGTCGCCCAAACTGCACAATTTACAGTCGCATGTTGAACGCAAACGCTCTCGAGATGCACGCAGGCAGGAGAGTCGCAAGCGAGAGTTCCATAAAGATTACCACGTCCGGTAAACCAAGTCCTGTTGTCGACAGGTTCTTTCTACTTTTTTTCCCCCTGCATTTTTGCTTTTACAAAAAGCCATCCCCAGGCTAAAATTCACAGCATTAAATGCTGGAAAGTGCTACAGGTGTTTGTTGAATCGTACTGGATGGCTCGCGTGTGGAAGGGGAAAGAACAAAGGTGTTTTCATTCACTCCCCACACGCTATAATTTAAAGGCATTAAATCATTATTAGGTTGTGGGGTAGTTGCACGTGCCTCTGCGATCCTTACCCGCTCTGTTATTTTTGGCGACAAGATATCTACGTTAGATACATCAGATGTTCGGGGCCAAATTCGTGAAGCTTTTCAATCGTAGGTGTTGCTTGCCCCTAGCCGGTTACCTCACCTAATAATGCGATCAATATAACAACTGACTGGCACGAGTCCCTACTAGCGGTCCCAGCGTAACTTTTTTTCCGGATGATACGGTTCCGGATTTGCGAAAATTGTATGGTATATCAATCAAGTTCAGTGAAAAAAGGGCATCAAAATTTCTATCACAAAGGAGGAGGTATCAGCTTAGGTCTATGCAAACTTAGTCAAAAATTGCAGGAACAATTGCAGTCAGTGACCACGACAGAAAATCAGGAAAATATATATATACACTCTAAAAACTAGGAAGGGTATCGCAGGAGTGAAGCGGCCGGTTCACTCTTCAAAGCGTCGTTTTACTCTCACAAAATGTCGAGGAGAGTGAAATGCATTGTTCACTCTCTCACCAAGGAGAGAGTGAAATGTGCTTTTCACTCTCCCCCTTCAGAGAGAGAGAGTAGTTCTACTCTTGCGGCAATAGAGAACAAGACGCAGCGTGATCTTCTGCTTCAACTGTAAGTGGCTGGCCCCGAACATGGCAATGTATCATTCATGCACGCTGAGCAAAGAACACATCGTTTTGCTTCTTAGAGAACAGGCCGCCGCAGTTCAAAGGAACGCGTAGCGAGCGCTCTACTTTTTCACTCGGAGTTCTCCACCGCGCGCGCGCGCGCTCAAGATCGCGGAACAACACACCCTATTGCAAAAACCAGCGCTATGCATACCAGCGCCACTGGGACCCAGTGCGCCTGATTATGGGCCCAGTGCAGCGCGCTGGACGCTGGGGCGCTGGGAAGGCGCTGGGAAGCCGCGGCACTGGCTACTCGTGCGAAAAACAGCTCTAGCGCGTTAAATATGGGGTGCCTGGACACCGTATATATTGTTTTGAATACAGAAAGCAAGGAAGAGCGCTGTAGCGCATTAAAAAAGAAAAAAAAACGTAAAAAATGAAGTAGATCCGACAAGGATTCGAACGACCGACCTACACATCCCAAGCCCGTCACTTTACCAGTACGCCACGCCACCACACGGAAATCCGCGGATAATTTGCCATGTCAAAGCCGAGAAGCTGTTTGTTTAGCAGAGCTACGTCTCGTACAGGTATGGTTGATGCGCTATCACCCAGCAACTTAAACTCACGCCTGTACCAGAACGAAAAGGTTGCTGTCCGTATTGAGCAGTATCCTTGGAAGTGCCACACCATCGATTTTCACTTGCGATTGCTGTTTTAACTTCGAAAAAAAGTCCTAAATGAACCACCGACCGGAGATTGTGTATGGCCTGTTACTGCCGATTTCGATAGCCATTTCTGGTTCTTCACGCAAAGGATATGCACCGTTTCCTTAGTACAGTGATGCCTTTCAGTCAAGACGCCTGGCTAGTCATAGATCTTCGTCAGAGAAGCGCGGGCTAGTGCTGGGAGCCTTCGGCGATAGCACACATACCTGTGTTTATGACGCGTCACATCTGCGGTCATCGCTTCTTATGCTGGCACTGTAGACATGAAAAAAATGTTTATTTAAGAACATCGAAGCGAAAGCTGACATATAGAGTGATTTATCCTTGTTAGATTCCTTGATTCCTGCGCCTAGACACTCCCAGAGGATGGACTCGGCGGATACGCTAGGCCTAAGCTTCGGTGGGGAGCGATCTCGGCGCGGGTAGTTAAAATAGCAATCGCAAGTGAAAATCGATGGTGTGGCACTTCCAAGCATGCTGCTGAATACGGACAGCCACTTTTCATTTCTGGTACAGGCGTGAGTTTTAGTTGCTGGGCGATAGCGCATCAACCATGTCTGTACGAGACGTAGCTCTGCGAAGCAAACTGTTCCTCGGCTTTGACATGGCAAATTATCCGCGGATTTCCGTGTGGCGGCGTGGCGTAGTGGTAAAGTGACGGGCTTGAGATCTGTAGGTCGTTCGTTGGAATCTTTGTCGTAGCAATTTTATTTTTTACGTTTTTATTTCTTTTTATATTGCGCTACAGCGCTCTTCCTTGCTTTCTGTATTCAAAAAAATATATACGGTGTCCAGGCACCGCATATTTAACGCGCTAGAGCTGTTTTTCGCACGAGTAGCCAGTGCCGCGCCTTCCCAGCGCCTTCCCAGCGCCCCAGCGTCCAGCGCGCTGCACTGGGCCCATAATCCGGCGCACTGGGTCCCAGTGGCGCTGGTTTTTGCAATAGGGACAGCACCGGAGAAAGGTGATCTTTTATTGTGTCTGTAGCTCTCAATTTACTCATCACGGCTTTTCTTTGAATGCCTCAACCGTTGAGCTTCCTGCTTCTGCTCCTCCAAGTACATTTGTCGCCGGTTCCAGTTGCCTAAAACTGGTATCTGCAGCTCCTTTGTAATTTGAACTTTAAGGATGTCGCTTTCCTTCTATTACCTCCACAGACAATTCTCTGTGACATGCGAAGAATGTCACAGAAGGGAAAAAAAAAACACTTGGCAATGTCTGCTATGTCTAGCCAAGTGTACAAATTTAAGGACTTTCCAGTACTTCTAAAGATTCCAGGCTTTTAAATGCCTTGAAAATGGCATTTTAGAAATAAAGGGTTTTCAAGGATCGCTACAAACCCTGGTTTCTAGCACCTAAATAATTTTGCAAGCTTATTTTGGCATGGAGTTCGGAAATTCATGCTTTTTAGCTAACGCTGCATCATCTCTGTACATTGAAACCACGAGAGCGCAACCATTTTGGAGTAAAGAAAAATACTGAAAGCTTTTAATACCACTCTTTTTCTATGGAGCTTCGTATTGCCTAGTTAGGTTTACGAATGTGCCTGGTTTTGGTGGGCGTTTCTTCGACATTTTCTGTGAGAAGTAGATGACTAACCCCCGTATTCAGAAATGTATATTAATACAAAGCCCATGCTTGACTTTATATAAACGACGCCTGGTGCGAACGTCCCCCAGACGCTCACTGCCTTTCTTTTGGTGCGTTCACGACTTGCGTCATTTAGATCAAGTCAAGCATGGGCTTCAAGTTATGATGCATTTCTGAATATGGGGGTAAGCGTGCACTATTTCGGGCAACGCATTGTGTCATTGACACTGAGAGGAAACGGGGAAAACAAAGTTAACGCCCTATACTCCTAAACTTTCGCGTACCTGTGGTGTGCGTGTATCGTGGAAGAAGAAACAGCGCTAACACCAGGACGAAAAAAAGCATCGACCACACCAGCGCTTCGTGGTGTTGTCCATGTTTTTGCGTGGTCCTTGTGTTGCGCTGTTTCTTCTAAAATGCTCAACCAACTAGCCGGCAAGTCTATCCTGTGCATATATATTGAACACACGTATGAATGTAGAGGGTCTTCGAAGCTTTTAGAACGAGCACTGCCACAGGATACGAGCAGTGCACGCGTAACAAGTGGACACATTACTCATTTAAACATGCGTGCCAATGCATGCGACGCGGCTATCGGCATAAGCAGTCTCCAAATGCTGGAATGCGTGCTCTTCAAAACGCTAACGATCCGCTGCTAATGCAGGACAACAGCTCACAGCGGACTGAACCAAACTCTAAACTAATGCACCTGAAAAGAACGCCTATACGGCAGCGTGAGGCACGTCGAAATGCCTGGTACTGGCATCGCAGTTGACCACATACGAATGGAACTGGCGGAAAAAATAAACAGAAATGCTCACCAGTATACGCGCGACTTAAATTCACATACGTGGATGGTTGGCACGATACTTTGTATCCGCGTAATTTCGGAGAACATATAATGCATGGACTGGAAAAGCACTCGATCGTGAGCTGAACGGCACATTTGTTATTTTCCTGGGGTGACGACAAGCCGTGAATAGTTCTCACGTCGTCGTCTACGTTGTATTCCTCCGTTAGTCGTAGCAAGGAATGGAAATGATGCAAACGCAAACGTATTCCAGTACACAACAGCACAGCACACTGCAGAAAAACTCCAACCACCGCAGCCGATTTCTCAAAAACATTTGTTATGTATATAAGCTCTAAAACAACACGACTTAGCGTGGTGGCTTTGTGGTGTAATGGTTAGGATGTGTGCTTTGAATTGTATAGATGTGAGTGTACGTGGGTTCGAATCCACGTGATGTATAGAGCAATGCGGTTCTCTATAAGTGTGTGATTCCCTCGACTATTGTGTTCTAATTAGATTATGTGTCTCCTGATTGTGAAATATGCGAAAATATTTGCGGAATAAATGTGAATTAGCTTTTTTTTCTCCGCAGTGGCGTTCGGGACACATACGCATAGGCCGATTACGAGCCGTCACGACTCATGGTAGGCAGCAAATAGCCAGGAAAAATGACTTTAAAATCCTGCATAACATTGCGCACGCCTATTCTGAAGGCCGCTTGGAATCGGGCCACTGAGTCTGAGGAGCCGCCTAGAGAACGGTGTATCAGCGACCCTAATTTGATCTGATTTCCTGCCTGCATGCGTGGCCAGGACTTCGCTAAGAGGGTATTGGGAAGAGTAGTTGCACTCTGTTTGGGGGAGTAGAAGTACTCGGTCTGGTGGAGTGCCATTACCCCTACGGTGAGAGTATTACCACTCTGCGGAAGAGTACTAGCACTCCCTGTTGGAAGAGTATTATCACTCTGCAGAAGAGTACTAGCAATCCCTTGCGGCGGAGTAACAAAACTCTGTCAACAGGAGTTGACCTACTCTCTCTCAAAGAGGGTCGATCTACTCTCGAAAAGAGAGTGAAATATGGGACAAGCCGCTACTCCCTCAAAGGGAGTGCCCGGCACTCTCTTAGTTTTTAGAGTGTACTCCATTGTTGTTCACGAAATTTTCAAAGATAAATAAGCGTTACAGGGCTTTTTCACTAGCTCGCGCATACTAGCCTGCTGAATTCAGCAACCAAGAAACACAGTAGAAAGCCGTCATTCACCGCCAATATACTATACGCATTCCTCTCCTTTCCCCCTCTAACAGTTCGCGACAACACACTCTTAAAGAAACATGGAGCCAGAACACTATAATGAGATTGCAGGTGGGGTGCGCCAGTGTACAGCGACAGAAAGTATTTAAGAGCCTTCTGATTAATCCAAGCGTTATTAAAAAGTGTTAGATACAACTAGATACTGCATTCGGCTTTGATCATGATAAAAAAATTCGAAGCTGTGCGCCGAAATATAACGGCAGCTTGCATAGTGGGAGTAGGTACAGCTTCATTCATTGTTCAGCCTATGCGTGTTACTGCCGGTGTTATTCATTGGATTTCCTTCTCAAAATGTACTAGTTCATCGTGACACCTTGTCTTCAAGTAATCACTTGACCGTTACGACGTTGCCTTTCTTGAGGGGGTGGTAATATTCGCGTGGTGTTTAGCGCTCCGTTTAGCGTTTAGCGTTTAGCAAAAATTAATAAAGAAAACACAATGACGTTCCGGCAACAGGTTGTGGGCAACAAATGCTGCCATTCTGCAGACATCTGTGAAGCAGCAGTATACAAATGCAATAAAACATCCTGCAATGTTATAGAACAAAATTTGAATCAGACGTACAAGACTCGTTAACGTCAAATTTTGACGACTTAGCAATTTCCGCGGTGTAGAAGTACCCCGTAAAAAATAAATAACGAAATGTCGAAAGGGGAAACCAGGATGCTGTCTAAACTTCCTAAATTATCCACATAATCGGCCGTGCCAACATCAATGCATGCGTAGGCGAAGCCTACGCATGCATCGTAGGCGAAGCCTACGTGCGCTCACAGCTTTGACAACAAGCCTTTTTATGTGTCTTATTGGTGAGCGCAAAATAACACACAAGCGAAACTTCGCGACTGCCATGCATTTAACCGTGACAGCGATAACATTTTCAGTCTAGGCGCCTATACGTGCTTTAAAACACGCGTAGGCGCTTATACTCCTTTATGGTATTAAACGACGGCTCAGCCGGTGTTCCTCCTCAAGTGTGAGATACACTGGCTATAACCAAATTAAAACTTCAGCATAGCAAAAAAGGAAGGCAGTATACATAAGCAGAGTACTTGTACGCTGACAGGCATCGGAAAGCAAGGATTGTGGGAAGCCTTTATGTCGGCCTCATTCTGTGACTACATGCGCCGAAACAGCCACCAGGGCTTGCTACGGGCAATTTGCAGAGTGATGGACTGGACTCTCGAGACTTTAAAAAAATCACACTTCTGGGGATTTATTTTACACATGCATCCATTATTCCCATTCTCGCCATTATGTCGCTGCCTTTCCTGTAATAAGTTATCTCCCCTCTCCTTCTTCGAGTTTTTCATTATTTTTGGTTAGAATGTTGGAAAATAATTTTAGGCGTACCTGTGGTGTCCTTTCTGTTCTTTGTGTCATTTTTATTCCCGCTACAATGGCTCCACCAAATTCCAACCTCTGTACACATATCTGTTCCACAGTGCTCTGCACATAAAAATAAATCTCGCCTTAGTCACATGTTCGCTTACCTGCACAGCTGATAAACATTACCCTGCACCAATATTCAATCAACATCAATTATTATTTTCATAGCGTGTTTGGCACTTTTGATACAAACGGCGCATGTAGTCCAATGATCTTTCCAAATGTTCATGTACACCTATTTCATGTCCTGTTGTGGTATCTATGCACCTGAACTTGAGAATTAAAGCAATATCTAGACCAGATGATGTTCCAGACATGTTTCTCCGAGAATATGCTCTGTGCCTTGCGAAATTTTTTATTATTATTTTAGTACTTCTTTGTTCCATGTTGTCCGGTGACTAGAGGACGGTTCGGATTGTGCCTATCTTTATATAGGGAGACCGCCTGACACTAGAAAATTACCGTCTCATTTCACTAACTTCATCACGTTGTCAAATTATTAAACTTATTGTAGTTACTAGCATAAATGAGTTCCTGGAAGAGCACTCCATATCAAGTTTGAATATCGATTTAGGAGAGGATATTAAACCGTAACGCAACTTGTCACACTGTTTCATTGTCTTCCATTATTCCTCGATAGACATGGTCAGAAAGATATGGTTCTTTTTCAGATTTCCGTGAGGCTTTTGACAATGTTCCTCACGATAAACCAGTTTTAAAACTCAGGATCATATGTATTCAACAAATTTTTATTTGCCTGATTTCGGCTTAACTAATCGCAAACATTACGTATAAATAGGGCGGTCAACACTAGGAATGTTTTCCAGTCATTTCTGGTGTACCTCAGGGCAGTGCGCTAGACCGTGTCTGTTCCTTTTGCATAATAATGATATTGTTGATGCTATTAACCGTGGTGCACAAATTAAAATGTGTGATGATTGTGTCTCATTTAGAAAAATTACTTGCACTAAGCACTATAATGACTTCAGCACTAGTTATAATAATATAGAGGAATCGTGTAAACAATTGGGAAGAGCACTAAACACGAGGGTACGCGTCTGACTTTCTTCACTCGCAAAAAAAAAAAAATCTACTTTAATATACTTACCATACATGTACAAATACAAAAAGTAAGTCACTACAACTATCTCGGCGTGAAACTGACTACTAACCTATCTTGGAATCTTCATACTACTAACATCTGCTCACCTGCCTTCCGCAAGCTCTGTGTCCTGAGACAAAAACTTAGAAAGGCTCCCGCTGACGTTAAACTTCTCTGCTACACTTCTCCCTTGAGGCGAAAACTAAAGAATGCCTGCATTGTCCAGGACCCTTGTACTAAATCTAACGGGTGCACTCTTTAAAGTATTCAAAGGAAGGCTGTAAGGTTTATGTTTAGCAAATGTGCCACTTGAGACTCACGCTCTAAATATTTGGGTTTGAATTTCTCTTCCAACTTTGGAATAGCAAACTAGCTCTAGATCCATCCCCACTTATATTAACTTCAACTATCAGGCGCACTTGACACCATCAACGAAGCACACTAACACCATATTTTTCACGTACTTACCTGTTCAAGTTTGCTTTCTTTTCGCAAGAGCAATACATGAATGGAATTGTTTCACTGAATCAGATAGTCAGACTTCGAGTTAACATTACTGCACCTACATCATGGTTGTTAAATTTTGTTGTTTATTGCTGTTCGAATTTTAACTGGCCTATGCTTTTATCTTGACTCCGCAGTATCTAATAAATAAAGAATGAATATAAATTTATTAATAGTCACTATAGTAATTATTTCATATGAGTCACATAAAATGGGACAAAAAATTAAATTTCTTGTGACTTATCTCGTGTTTCTGCAATTTCGACATTTCAACTTCCCCGATATCGAAGAAAATAGAAAAATATATATTGCGGCACGCTAGAGTTTGATGGCCGTGCAAAAATATAATATAAAAAAGACGACGAAAAAAAAAATAAGATGAGGCCATAACCGATATTGATGTGAACGGCAAATTGAAGCCCCCTGTTTGTGCACTTTGACGAAAGAATACGAAAGGTAAACGCCATAGTAACACCACCCGAAGCTAGACAATTGCAATGTATTTTGCTTGTTATACGATGCTTCTTCGATGGTAGGATAAATGGCAGCAATCGAGAGTGGTATTGCAGATGTTGACGAGATCTGCAATGGCTCTAACGCGTTATGGAGGATTGGTCAAGAATGAGGAGTTTAGTGGAAGTATTTGGTATCGACGTGGAATTCGAGAGGTTACGCGCAGACCGACGGCGCGCTGAAAAGAAATGCAGAAGGATGAAATCCCCGTACGATCTCACCCTTTGGCGCCGAACTCAGCGATAAGTAAAGCGCCATCCTGAGAAATTAGGAAAGAAGCGCTGGAGAAAGTTCTGCTCAACACTGGATCCTCGCAAGCCGCTGTCACGTATTTGGCAGGTAGTTAGGAGCCTACGTTTTCCCGCTCAAGAAAGGTACCCTTTCAGTACTCGTGACCTTTACCAGCGCCGCACTGATGTAGAGGTAGCGGACGACTTCTGCAAAATGATTGTAGGCACAACTCAGCCAGCCTCAATCCAATTCGAAGTTTTTGCGCCAACTTCCCCAAGTGACCACTACGACTTACTCTTTACGATGCCTGAAAAAGAGGCTGCTCCTGCGTAGTGTCGGCATACATCTGCCCCTGGCCCTGACGGGATCTCGTACTCGTCTCTCTCTCACCTTGGCAGGGATGGTCGCACTGCGCTGCTCAATTATTAAAATGACACATGGGCCTCCGGTATTGTTCCGGAGCAGTGGAAGATCAGCGATCTGGTTGCTCTCTTGAAGCCTGGAAAGACTGCTTATGAGCTTACCTCATACCGGCCAGTTGCATTGGCCAGCTGTGTTGGAAAAGTTATGGAACGAATGGTCTTGGCGAGGCTCGAATGGTTTCTGGAGAGAAAACATCTTTATCCGAACATGATGACCACTTTTCGGCGGGGTCGTTCTTCAATTGACAGCGCCATTCACCTCGTTACGACAGTGGAACATGAAAAACGTCGACGCCAACTCGTCACCGCTGTTTTCTTAGAGATCAAAGACATCTGCGACAAAAACCTTTATGAAGCCACTTTAGATGCCCCAGATGACTTGGGTATTGGTGGCCGGCTCTAGCTGTGGATTGTGAGCTACCTCAGCGGCCTTTTCGTTTACATGTCTACGCCTGACGGAGAGACTAATCGTCATCAGGTATGCCGTGGAGTTCCTAAAGGAGGAGTTCTCAGCCCAGCATTATTTACTGTGGCACTGATTGGCCTAGTGAGCGAACTTCCAGCTCACATCCACATCAGTGCATATGCAGATGACATCTGCATCTGGGCTTCTAGTACAACACGCCCACAACTACGTGCGAAATTACAACGTGCTTTGTCATCTACTTCACAATACATACAGCGTCAGGGTTTGCTCCTAGCTGCTTAAAAATGTGCTGTGGTTGAATTCACGCGCAAATCCGTCTGCCGCTACCCGATCTCCATCAACGGTGATATAATACCTTATGTCTCCCACCACAGATTGTTGGGCATTATCATTGACCGCGGTTTGTCATGGTCGAGGCATGTTAATATGTTGAAGCAAAAACTTAATCTGTTTTGCCGTGTCCTTAGCTTCGTAGAGGGCATGAAATGGGGCCCCACAGAAGGCTCATTACTAGGACTTTATCAGTCTCTATTCGTAGGCTACATTCAATACAGCTTCCAGTTACTGTCAAACTTGAGCATTTCCTGCTTATGGACATTAGAGAGCGTTCAAGCGCTGGCACTCAAAAGATGCCTTGGCTTGCCACGGCATGCCTCCATCAAAAGCACAATTGAGGAAGCCCGCGTCTGCCCATTATCGGTACACCTGTCCCACGAACCACTTCGTGTATATTTACGCTAACTAACACGACACCATTGCCATTCATTGACGTCAATTCTACATGAGTGGCCGGACAGCAGTTTCACAAGTGCACTCTGCTACCACCTACCCCACATAACATCAGGCTATGCCCTTCCATATCACCCCGTCAAACCACCGTGGGTGACGCTTCAACCTTCCGTATGCGTGCATGTCCCCGGCATACTAAAGAAATCATTGGTTCCCGTTAGCGGACTACAACAACTTGCTCTGGCATACATCTGGTCAGAATACCAGACATATGTTCATGTTTACACAGACGGCTCTGCGTCACCAAAGGCATCGACAGCAGCTGTGGTGATACCAGCCCAACAGATGACTCGAGGTTTCATTCTAGATCATAATTCTACATGAACCGCTGCAGAGCTTGTGGCTATTCGGGAAGCAATTCGCCACATCTGCGGGGAAAGACTTCAAGAGTGGTGCATTTTCACGGACTCAAAACCCGCGCTGCAAATTTTGGGATGCTTCCTGCGCCACACCGCATATCAGGTTCTGGCACTGCAGGCCACCGAGCAACTTCCATGCGCTCAAGAAAAACACCACCGCATAGTGTTCCAATGAATCCCGGAACACTGTGGGCTCAGTGATAATGAGATGGCCGATGCTGCAGCAAGGCCATTGCTCAGCAATGGCCTGCGAACTGTATATATATATATATATATATATATATATATATATATATATATAGTGCCATTATCCAGACCGGACATCACATGCCTCCTGTCGGAATTAATGAGGAGAGCGACGAGAAGATAGTGGGCCGAGCCAGACGCTCGTCACGTCCGCCTTAAAAGGCTGGATCCCGACATGCAATTTCCTGTTCTGCGTGAAATTCCACGCCCTCATACATGCTTGATACAAAGACTGCGATTAGGCGCCGCCTTCACGCGGAAATACTTGCGCATCATTGGATGGACAGACTCCTCGTACTGTTCAGTGTGTGGCGTTGTAGACAGTATAGATCATGTGCTCGTGGTGTGGTATGCGCGCGAAAGACTCACAATGGCAGCTACCTGGAGACATTTATACAATAGACGACTGTCGGAGGACCTCTTGCGAGATGCATGGCCCCGCAGTTGGTAGACGATAGAGACAATGCGTGCTCTTTCACGTTTCTTAGGCGACACGGGCCTGGACTCACGCTTGTGCCGTGTGTCCTTCACCTCATTCCTGGCATCATCATCCCCCATTGTGACCCCTTTTCTTCACCTCTTCCCCTTACCTTGCGTAGACTAACAGGCCAGATGCTCCATTTGCCGGCCGACCTCTTTACATTTTCCAATCAATAAACTAGTTCTTCTGGGCGAAGAAAAAAAATTAACAATCAAGTTATGCGATCAAGGAAAGTACAAAATAGGTAGAGTAGGAAAACACTTGGTGCTAGACAATATACAAGGTAATAGAAACCACAAAATAAGGATTGTTAAATAACAAAAACGAGAGGGAGAGAAAGAAAAGAGGATAAATTTAGCAAGGAAAGGGGTTGCAAGGAAGAAAAGTATCCCGTATGGCACAGCAATTATTAATAAACTTGAAAACAAATGTTAAAGCTCCTAAAAATGTCCACATTAGCCGCGTTTGTTTCTTTTTTCTACATTTTTATAGAATTATGCCTTAAGCGTCTCTTCCTGCTCTTAAAAAACGTGCTATTATTATGATTAGCACTCTCCGAAAGCTTCACGTACTTTGTGGTATAGGACGAGATGCGGTTCCTCGCCCCTGTCACAGCATTTGTGGGAGCGCAACAGCTGCCATCAGAAAAGCTCGAAAATTTCTCCGTTGGCGAGCGGAAACGAGCCCGCGCCACATGGGTTCCTCAAACACATTAGTCCGGCGCTTTAGCGCTGTGCCAGAAAAGCCCAAGGGCAGTGAGGGAAGAATTGTCGGCGTTAGCACGCAGTGACGCACCACGCGCACCTCGGACTTTGTGGGTGCACCACCAGATGGCGCAGCGTGTCCAAAGGGAAGCGAGAGAGGAGCCCGGCTTCAGTACACGGCTCACACGTGACGCATTTCGGCGGTTTCAGTGCGGTGTGTCGCTACATTGCTTGAATGCTACACGCACTACCATCGAAATTCATCGTGAGATTGGTACAGCCGGGTTATTTATTATTATTACTATTATTAATATTACTATTATTATTACTATTATTATTATTAGTAGTAGTAGTAGTAGTAGCTGTAGTAGTAGCAGTAGCAGTAGTAGTAGAAGTAGCAGTAATACTGTTGAACTATTTTTTTCCTATAATATACAAAGAAATGCAGGAGCGCCTCGAGGTACTATATGACTCAATTTCCTCATATACCAATAACATAATAGAAGGGAAGCACCTGCAATACATGTTGTTTATCGCGGCTCAGATGCCAAATAAAAGTAATATGTATGTAATTTTCAGATTTCATACATGTCCTAGTATAATCTTGGTATTTTGTCGTTGTCAAGAACTCGTAGCGATGTTCTATGCAGTATTTTATTACTGTGTGCTATAGCCCATACGGCCAAACTACGAAATGTCCTGTAGAGCAGCAAAATCGCAAGTTCTTTTTTTCGAATGCAACGTTGCGAAATGCGCACATAAGAGGAATGGCGTGAACATAACATTGATGTCGAAAGACGACATGACCTGCTTCAGTGTTTCATGCGCAGATGGCAGCAGTGAATGTCAGAACATCCTTGTTCTATAGCTCACTATGCAGAACTCACCAACATTATCGCAATTTGAAAAAGAAAAGAAATGGTCTCCATTCACGCTGTGAATGTGGTTAGACAGCGAAGCTGTAAACGACAACTAGAACGATTACCCATAGCGACGTAGCTTTAAACTATTCAGACGGAGAAATTCCCACGTACTTTACCTATTTATTAGCCTAAGACGTTTCAACGCGTTCGGCGACTTGGCTTGCGCTGCTACTTCATGCACCTACAATATAACAGACCAGAGAGAACAGAAATTCGCCGCGCCTTGTATGCACGCTGTCACAACTCAAATTACTAGGTTGGTTGTTATTTTATATACGAAAGTGTAGTTACGTCACTCCTTGCTGCGCATGATACACTTACCGTTTCCCGGCAACTGCAGCTTATGCAAGCGTAATCTTTGCCGGGGAACGTTTGCTGCGAATGTTATGCGGGAAGGCGATCTTATTGGTTCTTTTCTTTCTTTCACCGGCACAGCCGGCGCCACCGCTGCCGCAGTGATGATGATGATGATGATGATTATGATGACTTAATGGCATCCCCTTTCAAGCGGGGGGGGGGGGGGGACATATAGCCACCTAGCTTACTTGAGTTTCTCATGTATGCTATATATGCTTTTAATTCTAGCATTTTGGTATACATTTCTTTAACCTTTTTCTATTCCTCAGAACTTCTCTATCTACCTTGTACCGCTATCTATGCCTCAGTCGTATGAACCTCTTCCTTGCTCCTTTTAGGCCAATACAGCAAACGTCTCTAGATTATCTCGACTGCTGAGTGGTTGATGCTTCCGTGCACTTTAAATCCAAGCGCTTCTGGAAGGTGTACGTTACCTATGGGTCTCACTTGTTGAAACCCTCCGGATTCCATTGGGATGTGCTGAATGGTCTCCTAATTTTTGCTGCAGCGTACACATGCATCATCTAGTTCTTCTTAGGCAACCAGTCAGAACGTCAAAAAGCAAGTCACTTCCTTCGAGTTATTGTACAGATTTTCCCTTCTCATTTCTTTATTCGTATTCTTCTAAATCTCCATGATCTTTTTTGTTTCCATTCGTTGCATGCAATTCACTGTATTTGTGCATATCACTTTCTTTCTGATGACTCCTGCTTGCCTATTTACACTTTCAAAGACCCTGTACTTGGTTCCCAACTTTCTTGACCTCTTCCTCCGTTCTCTGTCCACGTTTTTCAGGTGCAGATACCTGTGCACTTTAGCCGCCCATTCATTTTGATGCATGTTCTTGAGTTTTTCTTCAAAACTAAATCTTTTCTTCGCGTCTCTACTTCCAAACGAGGTCCAACCAATGTCACCCTGCAGTGGCCTCATTTGTGGTTTTGCCGTAGGCTGCCAAAGCCAACCTGCCTACCGATCTTTGGTTAACTTCCAGCCCCAGCAGAATATCCGATTTTAAGCACAAAATCGCATTTGCGAATGTTACACGCTGGCCCCGTTTTACGCCTTTCTTGATTCCACGGACCACCTAACATCTATTGTGACCCCAAAGAGCTCTATGTTTAGCCGAGCTGTTAGCCTACAGAACTACAGTGTTCGATCGTCAGACGTCTGATGACCTAACACTGTAGGTTTGATAATTGTAACTTGCACCATACTTTATATATCTACTTTTTCGTTGGACATCCCGGCTGACGTTAGATGGGACACCATATTTGCCTATACTGCGTTCGTTACATCTCAAAAGAATAGAATAGTGTGCCATTTTTCAAACAATCCCAAATGGATTAGACTGATTCGAGGGGTGATCACAGTCGCGTCCCTTATTACTTCTATTTTAGCCCTATAGCCATTTGTCGATTCTGGAATGCTAAGATGCTTTCAGTTGCGTCTTGCGTCACAAAGCATGAAAGTCAGTAATGACGTTTTCTTTTTTTGCGACAGTGAAGCCCACTCCCATGCATAGTCACAGGAATAGCCGCCAGCAAAGTGACAGATTGGCTGCGCTCTGTCGAGTGGGTGGGACTGGGATCGCAAATGCCCGGACCGAATCAGAATTCAGCTTCGAGAAAAAGTACTTCAGGACCCCCGCCAGCTATTCCCGTACGGAAGAGAACGCTCTCCTGATAAATAACGGCATGGTTTTCATCCGTCAAGTTGTTGCGGAAGGCATACTTTATGAAAGCCACAGCAGCAAACTCGACAAGTTTCGCCATGGCCCGCCACGCATACATTATTATTCCCTGTAGCATCCAAAGAGCAGGAAAAAGATAAATCGTTGGGGGGAGGGGGAGGCACTCCATGATGTGTCGCGGATGTTGCAATGTCATGCAGCGTTGTTTAGTCGCTCCGCTGGCTGCCTGCTCCTGCCCCGCGGCACACACGAAATTGCGGCATGGTTGATTACCTCGAGCGAGAAGGCAGAGACTGAAGAGAGTGAGAATGCAAGGCTCCCTTGCGGTGCCGCAGCCGAGGTGAACTCTCCGTGCAAAGGGTATCACACCACACGCTTTCGAAACGTGGCCGGAGCCCGTAAATATCGCGTGTTTCAAGAAAATAACAAATTGCGGCCGATCAGCGATTTGGAACAAGCGAAATAATTTTTTAGATTTATTTTTTTGTTTCTATGGAATGCATCACGTTGGTTCTTGGGACTTGAGAAAGAGGCAGTGAGCGACGGGGTGGGAAAGAGATCGTCGATGTTGCCCGTAATGACCGGCGCGGAAACATACTGTATGTTTTTTTTTGTTTCCTGGAAAGCGCGCGAAAATGATTTCGTGGTGTCGTGTTTGAAACCATACTTCAACGATACGTATAGCGTAATCCTTTCGTGTTTTTTTCCTTTCTTTCTTTCTTTTTCTTTTTTGCACCTGCGAGTCATGGAGAAAATCGAAGGCCATTGTTCTGGAAAATACAGGTGCCTGAGGCAACATCACGGAATGAGCTTTAAGACGGTAAGGCTTACTGAATGCGTGGAGATTCATCAGCTCTATTATTCTGCTTTTTGTAAATTTGTAAGTCAAATGAAACATAAAAGGAAAGGTGGCTAGCATTTAGCGCCACATCTCGGTGCTGCGAGGAACTCAGCCCCTTGTAGCAGATCAAGCTGTCGCTCGTGGCAGATTTTTTTTTTCATTTTATTATGCTAAATGCATTCGCGCGTCGAGCTTCTTTATCTCACTTCACGTTATGCACCAGTAATAAGAACGTCTTTTCGTCGTTCTTACGAATTTTTACTGTTGTGAGAGTGCGTGACATATTAGCTGCGGAAGTGATAAAATTGCGGTATTTGTTTCTGGTGTGAAAGCTTTTTCTCTGAGTTGTTTAAAAAAGAATTTCGTTGTCGTTCGTACCTATCTTGGAGCTTGCTATAGTAATTTAAACCACCCGTGTTTGCAGCGTCTTTCCTCAAATATATCATTTTGGCAAACAGGGTCGTTCTCTTCTATTGTTTTAGAAAATTTCATTCCCGACTGCTCTTAAGAAGTAGCGCAAAACTATGAAAAAACTTCAATGCATATCTTCATAAGTAAAACCACTGTTTCGTAGACAAGGGACCGAATTTACAAAAAATTTTTGCTTGCAATGATTTTTGCAAAAAACTGGCTGACTTCGCTAACGCAAGGATTAGATAAGTCCAGCATTAGGATTGGGTAGAATTTTTTATACGCAAAACATTAGCGTTGCAAACGGCCCTAGATGCGCTTACTATTCACCAAAGAAAAGTGGGCCTTTTCTATCGCAAGGAATGTAGTCCTCGCAAGCGGCAGACTGAGTCGCGATATCATTTTCTACTTTAATAATAACGCCCTTGAATCATATGTATTCTTGCTTGTGCATGCTCTAATGTTGTTAACCGTTATGCTTTGTTAGCTCAGCGCAAATGAACGGAGTACTTGCCACACTTTTAGTTGGGCTATCAGTGAAGCTTTGCTACTGCTACCCAGACTATTTTATCGCCATTGTTCGTAACTCACGAGCATCACAAAACCCTGTATGAAGACGTTGAACGTTTCTTCTTAAAAGCATAGTTTAATATATCGGACTCGCGAAAATACTCTTGTGGTAAAGTGTGGGAAAAATTACGTGGGGCAAAGTGGAAGGTGCCTCAACGAGCGTTTAAAGGAACACCGGTATAATGTAGCAGAAAATCGGGCTGGGTTCCTTGACGCTCACTGCAGGCAATGCAAGTGCGCTGTTGCCGGGGCAGACGATGGTGACCACTAGACGCGTGCTCCAGCATACAGAGACTGCTCCATTGTGGGAAGAGCAGGAGGTAGGATAACTCGCGAAATTATCGAAGCAGAAATGATTGATAGGCTTGGGAATAATTGTGTGTCAAAACCATCTATTGCCCTTTCCCGCAAAGAGTTAGCTTACCTGCGCAATCGTGTGTAAGGTATTTTTTGCAAACAGCGCATGTATGATGATGTATGCGAAAAAGTTGTATATATGTATGGGTCCTTTGCTCGAAATAAATATTGTTGCAAGTTAGCGCCTGTGTGTGTCACGTCTTCCTTTCGTCCTTGTCTTTTCACGCCCTATGCGCCTCCCTATGTCTTACCAACAAGCCCAAATCACTGCATTACAGCTTCTCATTGGTCACTTCAATTGGCGGCTTACGGCACGCCGTAATAGATAGCGGCGAGAATTCCATTGTATATATTCATCGTAGAAAAATGTTGCTATTTGCCTGTAATCACCTCACACGTTGTAGCGCCAGGCGAAAAAGAAGCCCAGGTGGTCAAAATTTCTGGAGTCCCCCACTACGGCCTGCCTCATAATCAGAAAGTAGTTTTGGCACGTAAAACCCCATATATTATTAATTATTATCAGCTGCGAGCCTCCAGCGTTTTACCGCTTGTGTGGCCATTCCTTTGCACTTATGTAGTATATGCCTACAGAATGTCTCCTCACTCATTATAATTGTTATTGATGACCTAACATGGCCATTAGAGTCATTAAAAACATACGCATCGTACAAAGGGTGACCCTCTTTAAATATTATGACATTTCGATAGCATAATTATTGCCCTTGAGTTAGAGTATTCGAAGAGGTGGACATTACTAGCAGGAGAAACCAAAACACATGTTCAACTAGGTAACAAAACATTCACTAATTTAGTTTATAATTGATTCCCTTACGGCACCTATTGAAATATACGAATTGTAGCCGGTGAGTTTGCAGGACGTCTCCACTTGAAATGAATTTAGAGGATGACAGCAGCGTCGAGATATTATTTCCCGATGTGTGGGGTGAAATAGATAGGCGTTCCAATTTTGTGCTTCAATGCATAAAACAGCGTTTTGTTAAAAAAGTGAGTGGAACAACACTGCATTATTACGGCAACTTTGATGACGCATATCTCCAAACTGGCGTCATTCTTTAAATTCATTCAATGTGGATACGCCTTGCAAACTGACCGGCTACAATTCGTAAACTGCAATATGGAGTGAAGTAAATATTTCAAAATACAATTTGTGCATTCTTGTTGACCATTTGAATTTGTGTTTTCATTTATGACGTAATAGTTCTGAGGAAACTCGCAAGGTGGAGGGAAGTAATTAATAAAAGGAATATGAGAGACCCACCCAAGCGTAGCAATTGCTACAAAGGAAACTCATATGGTTTCCTCAAAAAGAAAGCCTTGCAGTTGAAGAAAGTCTTGTGCTGGTCCGGGACTCGAACGCGGGACCCCCGCCTTTCCGAGGCAGCCACGCTACGATGTGAGCTAACCAGGCGGCTAGCAGATGGCAGGGTGAAGAAGAATTTATCGGCAACTGGAAGCAAAGGTTACAAGTAAATTCTACTAATAAAACACCCGTGTACTTAGATTTAGGTGCACGTGAAAGAACCCCAGGTGGTAGAAATTTCCGGAGTCCTCCACTACGGCGTGCTTCATAATCAGAAAGTGGTTTTGGCACGTAAAACCCCATAATTCTTTACATTTTCACGAAAAACAGAAAACATCACATGCTGAGGCAGTTGAAGATCCCTCGAACCCGTCAAAGGCAGAATTCACGAAGACGGCGGTCAGCGAGAGATTTCACGGCTGTCTCATGCGCACGCACGTGACCACGGTTGCGACGGCAGTCAAAATCGCAATGTTACAGGTCTCGGCCCTAAACGAAGCGATCCCACGAGAGAAGAACAGCCTGACTAATTTGGGCCGCGATTAGCTGACTCAGGCACTAGAGCTTTCCTCGCGCTGCACGGTTTTGGAGAGAAGGTGTGCATACACAGTGCGCAGGCACTCGCACCGCGTATCCCTCAGCCCCCGCCCCAAAAACAACAAGCTGGGCGAACGATTGTGCAGCGAAAAGCGCGGTCGTGTGCTTTTATGCATCGCGTTAATCTAAAGAGCGAAGACGGGAAGCGGCGGCGAGAGTGAAGAAAGAGGTGCAGCCGGTTGGGCGGACACGCACCGCCGTCACGTACGGCAAACGATGAGCGCAGCAACGACAAGGCCCGCCCGCCAAGCGCCGACAGAGCCACTCCGTTTATTGCCCGAACGCCTCCCTCTGGGCGGGCACGCCTAAAAAAAATACAGTGCGAGCGCTTCACCTCAGACAACAGTGCCCGTGCTCTTTACCGAGGAGTGGCTGAACCGAAACCGAGAACCTGCAGAGGGTGGGCTGAGACTCGCTGTGTACGGCTGCGGTTCTCTCCTTTTCGTACGCCTCTTGTGTGCCTGTTTGTACATAGATGTAGGCGTGCATTGAGACCTGCACCGAACGTGCTTCTACAGTATAGACGTATAGCGTGTGACTTCTCGCAAGCGACAGCACTGCCGAACACGGCCCGTGGTCATTAACCCATTTAGGGAAATTAGCCCGGACAGTGTTTGTACGGTGGCCACCGGCGTTTGTTTCGCCTGCTCTCCGCGCAAACGTCCATCTCTTGCCGGCGATGTGCGCTGGTGCTGTTCGCGACGTGACTGCGTCGCGCGCGGTTGCCGACGAAATTGCGGGCAGTGTAGACATACGGGTCCTTCCTTCCGCCAAACAACCGCAGTACGTGAGCTCGAGCTGGGACGCGCGGTGTGAACAGGATAGCACTCTATACAAGTCAGCTGCTTCAAACATACAAGCGAAATGTAAAACCTCAATCTACGCTGAGCAAATAATATGTAGAAATAAATTCGAGTCAGACGGTACGACTTGGTTTCTTGCTGCGTGCTACACATGTAGACAACTGCAATATTTAAAGCGGTGTTTGTCAGAAAATGCGTTCACAAGTAAAGGCAGGGAAAATGGGATACTCAAGAGCATCTCAAAATATACATGCAAATTTATCCGAAGATGTCGTTTTGAGAAGAAAATCGCAAAATCTATGGGTAGCACGTAAATATATTAAAATGTTCCTGCACGTCAAAAACATGTCCTACAACCGTTGCATCAATCTATACCCTTCATGCGGTGGTGGTGTGGCCTAAACATACACTGATCAACAATTTTGGGACAATTTGATTTAAGCACCGGTAGGTCCTTACTTTTTTACTTCGTCACTGGTTTTCCCCCCCTTTTTTTGACACGTCAAAATATATTGCACCATTGTGGTCATTCCCGAGGTCTTTCATTTTGGAGCATTAGCTTAGCGGTAACGTAATAAACAGGGCCAAGTACGTACAACACGGGTAGTATATTGCATGGATTCGGTCAGTTCGATTCTATACACACATTCACTTATAATAGATCCCCATGAGTGACCAATTCTAGTGATTGTGGGGACGTTGTTTTGTACAGGCCAGTGGTCAAGGGTAAAATGAAAAGAAAAAAAAAGAAGGGAAATGCAAAACGCAACCCCAGACATTTTATCACTAAGCTGCTCTCACCCAGAGTGTTTCCTCACTGGCCAGCATCTCGGCGGTTCTTCCGTAAGTGAAGTTTCTTTTAATATAAATCCTAAATTTAAATGTTTTACATACATTTATATGTATGTGTTACGGCAGGCGAAAGAAAAGTCGCAGTGACGTTCCATAAAAAGAAGTTTCTCTTTTCCTCGAAATATACAAAGATTGAGGATATTATGAGGTGGATAGCACGAAAAAATGTCCATATCCAATAATTCAAGCGAAATTTGCTTGACCCTTAAGAAAGCTAAATTTCGACCCTCAAGCGAAAGCGACCCTTAAGAAAGCGAAATTTCGGCAAAGACCCTTAAGAGTGTTGACCTGTGGGAATGCGAAAGCATCATAGCCGCTTTGATGAAATGTTTTTCCGCGCGTTCCTTGTCCGCGCAAGCTACCGCCTGCGTCCTAACTGCGCCTCGGTAAGGCCAAAACAAAAAGCGCCAAGCATCTCAACGCGCTTGCTTGCGCGCCAAGAGTTATTAACTCAACCGACCACTCCATGATGTAGAATGATACATCTATTGCTTTTACAGCGAAGCTGTTTATGCGGATCCTGTGCCGGCATTGTCGGACTTCGCTAAAAAGGGGCCACATGACCTAGCGGGCGAGGAAAAGACGAGCTCAACAAGGGGAAAGGGGTTTGAGTGACCCCTTTCCCCCTGTGAGAATGCTACCTTATACGCGAATGTTATACGGTTGTCACACGGTGCATTTTCGGCATTTATCGACGATTGTGTCCACCCTGCCGCGAAAGTAACAAATGTTATGTCGGCGGCTAGCGGCCAACGAACAGCGCCCAGCGGTTGGAACGCGATACTAGGAGGGCGTTGCTGTCAGCACTTCTTGCGCCAGCAAGAACTGCCGGCCCTTACGTCAATTGTAAAACCAATCCAACCAATCGTCAAAACGACTGCAGCACCCGCATCTGCAGTGGCGGGCCTGGCTCTCAATATACGGAGCCTTGGATTAGTGGCTGCGCACATTACATACCAGCTAGAACTATAGGAAGACCACGAGTAGTGCGTACTCCTGAGGAAGAAGCTGCCTGCCGCGAGCGCCAGCAAGAGTTGGCTCGTTAACGGGCTCGTCATCGGGATGCCGACCCCGAGCTGCTCGCCACAGATGCCTAATGCCAGATGCCAAAAATGCCCCAAAAATGCTTTCCTAAAGCATGCGCACCACGCGAAGCACGCAAAAGAGAAAATGTGGTGAAACAAAGATGTACAATATCGACTATTTTCGAAGTTTAACTTGAATGGTGTAACACTTGGTGGAACTAACACAGCATCGGTGTTCGACCATCTTCTCGGACTGGAAGGGGCGATGATTTTTTGTTTTATACACTCATTTTATAAGCTCATGACGTGACGCGAACTCCTCCCCATCGGCTGCGCCGTTACGCATCGAGTGGCGCATGCACTAGGTAACAGACTTCGACGTGAAGTGTGCAGCCACGCACGCACCGGGTATACATTTAGTCAACCAGAACCGTGGAGCCGCCCTGGCGTCGGGGTAGCGCGTTCGTCTCGCACCCCGGAGGGCCTGGCTCGATTCCCAGCTTGACCGAAATTGAACCAAATTTTCTTTTCAAAGTCATTGATTTACTTTGTTTACAGGAACCACCGAGAGAAAATTGACAATCCGAGCATTCTTGGCATGTTCTTACTTTTTCCATCGTCGGCCATTTTTGGTATCGTATTTAAAAAATTAAATTATGGGATTTTACGTGACAAAACCACTATCTGATTATGAGGCACGCCGTAGTGAAGGACTCCGGAAACTTCGACCACCTGGGGTTCTTTAACGTGCACCTAAATCTAAGTACACGGGTGTTTACGCATTTCGCCCCCATCGAAACGGGGCCGCCATGGCCGGGATTCGATCCCGTGACCTCGTGCTCAGCAGCCCAACACCATAGCCACGGAGCAACCACGGCGGGTGGTATCATCTTCTGAACAGGCTGAATATACCGACGGATTTTCACGTAAAAGGGCATATAATGCTTTCGCTTTAAGAAGTCACAGTTTCGCCCGGAAGGCGAAGCATCGATTGCGACAGCACATTAGTAGACAGCTATACGAAGTCAGAATAGTGGTTTTATCAGCCATGTAAAGTTCGAAGCATTCGTTTACTAATTTAATCGCAGGCTGCGTAAAAAGATTTCCAAGCTGAATAAGCTGATTGAGGAGCACTGTAAGCTTTTGTCTAGGCAACAGTGGGATGAGGTATGCAACTCGGTGGACGAGCAGGTGCGCAACGGGAGGTCGTGGGGCTTGCTTAAGCATTTGCTGAACGACTCCAATACGAGGGTTAGTCAGGGGCACGTCCTTGCTAGAGCTGTACACGAAGCGGTGGGGTCTGCCTCGGAGGAAGAGCTGGTTGAAAAGCTGGCCAACAAATACCTTCCTGTTGCGGACCAGGATGCTTTTCTGACGGAGCAGGCCTACACGGGAGAGGACAACTTTTCCCTAGATGAGGACTTTTCTGTGGAAGAGGTACGCACGGTTTTGCATAACCTTAAGAGCAAGTCGGCTCCCGGAGCGGACGGGATTTCGAACAAGCTCTTGAAAAATCTGGACGATAGGTCAATCAAGTACCTTACCGGGGAGGTTAACGCTATGTGGAGAGACGGGGTGGTTCCGGAGCAGTGGAAGACAGCTCTCACGGTGCTGATTCCCAAGGCTGGCAAAGTCCCGAGCATCGATAACTTAAGGCCTATTTCGCTCACTTCGTGTGTGGGCAAGGTAGTCGAGCATGCGGTGCTTAATCGGCTTACAAGGTACCTAGAGGAGAACCAGGTCTAACCCCACACTATGATTGGTTTTAGGGCCGGGCTGTCGACTCAAGGTGCAATGAAGCTCATCAAGCATCAGGTCACTGATGGAGATGGAAGGGGCGTTAAGGCCATCCTAGAGCTGGACCTGGAGAAGGCTTTTGACAACGTTCGCCACTCTTATATTCTTAAGTCCATTTCGGATCTTGGCCTCGGCGCGCGCTTTCATGACTATGTCAGGTCCTTCCTGTCAGGCAGGAAGGCTACCTTGAAGGTTGCGGAGCTGGAGTCAAAGATGTACAATCTTGGAGACAGGGGCACTCCTCAAGGGGCCGTCATCTCGCCCACATTGTTCAATCTGGCCATGGTCGGATTGACCAAGAAGCTCTTGGAGATTGAGGGGATTAGGCACACCATGTATGCAGATGACGTGACCATATGGTGTCCCGGTGGTAGTGAGGGCTATATCGAAAGTGTTCTGCAGGAGGCAGTACATGTAATTGAGAATTATTTGGACCCGACGGGGTTAAGGTGCTCCCCCTCCAAGTCGGAGCTGTTGCTGTACAGTCCCACTAGAAGGGGACGCAAGCCAAGAGGATGGATCCCCGTGGACCAGCTGAGCATGCAGCTTCGTACAAGAAATGGTGATCTCATACCTAGGGTTGATAAGATTAGGGTTCTGGGGATGATTATTGAGTCGAACGGCGCCAACACGCTGACGATCCAGAAGATCATTGTCAAGACAGAAAATGCGGTACGCCTAGTGAAGAGGGTGGCCAACAGGCAGACGGGGTTCAAGGAGGACAGTCTCATTAGACTTATGCACGCATTTGTATTGTGTCACTTCACTTATGTGGCGGCCATGCACAAGTGGAAACCATCGGAGAAGGAGAAGCTTGACACGCAGATTAGGAAGATCACGAAGAAAGTGTTGGGTGTGCCAATGTGCACCAGCACGGACCGACTTCTCCAGCTGGGAATTCATAATACCTTGGATGAGATAGCTGAGGCTCAGGAGAGGACGCAGATGGTGCGTCTCTCTGCAACTAGCACGGGTCGGCAGATTCTGAGAGAGTTAGGTGTTCCTCAGGAGAAGATTTCGCAGCTTCATGTCGGTATTCCCGTGAAGGTCCGTAATCGATATCACGTCAAGCCTGTTCCCAGGAACATGCATCCGGAGCGAAATGTTGGTAGAAGAAAGGCCAGGGGAGCTTGCCTGCTGAGACTCATTCGTGATGAGAATCAGAAGGTTGGCATCGTCGATACTTCTTTTAACGAGGAAAGGAAGGTGTTTACCATAGTTGACGTGGACAATGAGGGCAGTGTCGTTAACGCTGCTACCGTTCGGACTGATAGGCCAGAGGTCGCGGAGCAAGCTGCAACTGCGCTCGCCCTGGTTGACAGGCGCAGGCCTTTTGTATATAGCGATTCAAAGTCGGCCGTTAGGGCCTTTGAGAAGGGCTCGGTGGCTAACGTTGCTTTTAAAGTTATGCAGACATGTGAGATCTCTCAACACTACTTATGTTGGTTCCCTGCTCACCTTGGTATGATCGAGGGAGCCCCTCCGAATCTCAATGACTCCGCTCATGAGGCAGCGCGAGGTATTACCCTCCACTCTGCACCGCGCAACGGCGTGGCGGTACTCCCCGAGAACAGAGACTCCCCTTCCACATACAATGAAATCACGAAGTATTACCTTCTTAATCGCAGAGTTTACAGTTTGCCGCATCCTAAACTAAACAGGGCTCAGGCACTTACATTACGCTTACTACAGACTGGTACTTATCCTTGCCCATGGAGACTGAACACGTTTTATCCAGAGACGTATACAGAGCCTTATTGCCAAGATTGTGGTGCTTTAGCCACGCTCGAACACATGCTCTGGTCTTGCGAAAGAATTGAAGACTCGGCGATCAAGGATGCGTCCAGGTGGGAGGCTGCACTTCGCAGCCCGGACCTGGATGAACAATTCTGGGCTGTCCAGCAGGCTCACGATGTGGCCGTGAGGCTTGGCCTTCCGGTCCCGACGTGGGAGCGGCCCGCTTAGTGATGAATTATCACTACTTGCAGGACCAAATAAAGTTTTTCTTCCTTCCAGGACGCACAAGCAAACGTGTACACATCACTCATTCACTGAGTGAGCGCGGACGCTCGCTGTGTAAACGCTGGTGTGAGCAAGCGCGGCCGCAGCAGCGAGCGAAATTACTTTCGTGCGGTGTGTCGCTTCAACGCAGGAGCGGCGAGAGCACAGCGCGCAAAAAGGTATGAGCTGTCTGCCGAGTTCTTTGAAGATACGGCTCGCGTGACCACGCGTGGCCGTTCAAAGTACGCACTTGTTGGCACCGTCGACGGCGCGCTCCCCTCCCACCCCCACTGCATCTCCGTTTTCCTCCATATATGGCACGCGAGATTCAGCCGCGAACTTCAGTTCCCCTTATTTGCACCCAGTCGCGCAACTCGCAGTTGCTGCCGTACCAAAACGCCGCCCTTCCTCCCTGCCATCCCCCCCACGGCCTTTCGCGCGACGGAAGACGGCGCGTTCGCTCTTCGCTTTCTTCTTTCGCGCGCACCAGATTGAACTGCGGTCGTCACCTTCCCTTGCGTGCTTTCACTCGCACACGCAGCATACGACGCTCGGCCACGGTGTTATCGCCTTTGGACCTTATATGGAACATCGCTACGACGCCAACTGCGACGGCAAGAACACGCCTGGAGTTTTTATATAATTGTTATCGCAATAAAAAAAAAAAACGTCTAAACAACCACGCATGGGAAAATTGTGTAATTATCACGTTTACATTTACTACAGTAATACGCATACACTAATGAGGAATTAAATATATATACAGAAAGATGGCGTGCTTCGAGGTTTGAAGTAATGACGTCGCCGAACTTGTACCTATATTCTCTGCAGGTCTAACCTTGGTTCGCCAAATTGTTTCGGAAGGAAACAATTCCCATGTAAAAATTGGCATTTCCACCCTATGGCGAAGACTGAAAGCGACAGCAATGTTTGGTGTTGCGCTGAAGGCTTCTCAGGATGCTGTCGGGATGAGGAATACCGCCAACGGTGTCGCAAACGTCGCATCCCGATGGTGCACGACAGGAGACCGAAGGAAAACCATCTGTGTTCTTCCGCACCCAAGGAAGGGATTAGATAGATTTATACCTTGACGTTTAGCTGAGACCAGTGTATGAAACGCGTTGTGGGTTGCACTCCGCTGCTCAACAAGGATGTTAAAGTGTGTACGCCCAGCGCTCATGCCAGCAGGAGAAGACAGAACGCTTTCAGGCAGAGGTGACTGAGCACAACGTGATCATGCATCGAGTGGCAGCAAAACGCACTGCGCTGCTCTCGAGATATTCCCATTGTCCCCGCGTAGGGCACCCATACGCGTGAATGCTGTAAAAGCTCGACAAAGTCCAACGACGACGGCGCAAACATACTTCAAGCGTCCTTATAGTTTTTATCGCAGTAAAACAGTTGTGACACTCATAGCCGCTATTGTTTGACTGACGGCCTTGACAGTATACTATAATTCTGTTTCATGCTTAGAAGCTAACGCTGTGGAGGCTAGAGAGACTTCTTGCTATGGCTTCGTTCGCACTTGGATAGTAGGAAGTTTTTTTTTTTTACTGTAATTGTGCGCAGCTGTCTTTGATATACGCTCAGTATTGAATGAAACAAGTTTCAATCCTTAGAAACAAACAGACTGTGGTATACGGCTGCTAATGTGTTGTATCAGATCATTTTTATTTTAGTTGTGCTTTTCGAGTTTCTTATTTGCAAGAGGTCGCGAGGAGCCTCACGTGCATGCTCGCTTGAGCGAGCGCGGTTGGTGCGCAGCGAAGCATAGACGGAACGCCCAGCGAAGCACAGAGTGAATGTGCGGAGTGGTATCTCTTATTGACCGAACTTCTTGCGTAGCCTCCACAGCGTTGACTGCTATGTATTGAACGGAGTATAAACAACCACGCTTTTACGGAACTTCCAAGTTAGGCGCTTTTTTATTGGTATGCCATGAACCGTGTCACAGTCCTAGTTTAATAACATTTATTTTTGTTTGTTATTCATTTGAGCAATGGCAGTAAAAGAAATCTCATCGTCATCAACAAATCTAATGACCAGCTACACTTGTCGAAACGAAGCCTTATTAGGCAGCGCCACGCGCATTTCGTTAAACGTAAAGTCAGCGCTAACGTAGAAGGAAGGCGTGTATTTTATGGTATGTGGCCAGCGCTAAATGGAAGCGTAAGTGATGAAGCGTGAAATGGGTCAGATTGCTGAAGCAAATAAATGACAGGGCAGTAAATGGGAGCCAAGATCATTTGCACGAATACGCCCGTGATGGCGAGCTTCTGGCGGTGGGCTCGCTGGTAATAAAATTGCCGTAGTTGAGCGCGGTTAAACCCAGTTTGTCGAGCGATTGCACGCTTTTGTTTCAATTGGGAAAGAAAGAGACCATTGCTTTGCAGAGATTCAACGAGCTAACGTAACTAGCCAGCTCTTCAAATCGGCGGTATTGTCAACGCCGTGGTGCTCGCTGGACATGTTCGCGGTGTCCATACGCTTGCACGTAACCAGTGTTCATGAAGTGAAACGTCACTGCAATTTGTTGTAGCAGCAATTATCGCCTCTACTATTGCGCCCCAAGAGAACACAAAGACGCTCCTTGGCACCGTTAAAGTACCTAGCTATTTCTCAGAACATCTAGGAACGTTAGAGGCTGTGGAGGCTCTCGGCGCAAACGCGCAGTGTATGAATCGATGGATGCTGTGAGCGCCCCCTTTGGAACATGGGGGTGGAATGCGCCACCAAGCTCTCGTTATTATATTGCATAATGTACTATGTTAAAAAAAAAGAAACGGAAAGAAAAAGCCCACGACAAATTCCCAGAACTAAACTTCCTGAACCCATATTGCGAACTTTGTTCATGCACGACTTTTTCTTCGTACGCCTTTTCTGTACTTTTCCTCCACCTATCTTTCCATTGCCTCTTACTAATCTCTATTGCGGACATGTTTACTCTCCCCTGATCTCTCTGATCCCAAGGACTTCAAGGAGGCCAGAGGTGCCTAAATCAACCGCTGGGCTTCACATTCTAATAAAACATGCTCCACCGTTTCCCTAGCTCTATCGCAGCAAGTGCATGCTTCTTCTTTCTCGTATCTCGCTTTATAAGCGCGTGTTCTAAGGCATCCTCATCTCGCTTCGAAGAGTAATGAGCTTCCCTTTGAGTTATCATAAATTGTTTTTTTCCTGATCTCGTTTTTTCCTCTTAAGTAGTTACTCATAGCAGGTTTCTTTTCTATTGCGGCCATCCATGACATTATTTCAGCCTCTCTGACTTTCCGGTTGACGTTCGTTGTTACTGTGTTGCCTACCCTGCATGACGCATACTTGCTGGTAAGCTTCCTAGACTTTTCTTCCACTGTGAATCAATGTTTTTCCTGCAAAAATACCTGAAAACTCTTCCAGCCCATTTGCTTTCTTCCCATATTCCTCAGTCGTTCTTCACAAGCGATTTTACTGTGAGCTTTCCTAATTTCAAGACTTGTCCAGCACATATCACACTGCACAGTGTCATTTTTAGTCTTCCCGTGAGCGCCCAGTGCAAGGCGCCCCACTGACCTTTGGTTGCCAGATAGTCCTGCTTGTACCCCTTGGGCCCTATAGGGTAAAACTATTTCAATCTTTTTTTATTCCAATTTCCTGACGTCAAACTTATGCAACCACCGACGAGCGCATCGGGTGGTAACCCAATCGGGTGGCTAGTTTCTCGAGCTTACGGAGCATATGTGATCCCCTTTCATAGCGATCGAAATTATATGCCGACGCTCATGGCGCGCTTTCATCATTGTCGCCATTGCCGCCATGCTGTCATGGTGCCGACGGTGGATGCGCGGCTCACACGCGAAGGGTTAAAAGGTCTCCAGCGGCGTGTCACAGACACGTAGTTTGTTTGACAGAAAAAAAAAATGACGAAGCGAAGTGCACGCACCGCCAACATCTGCCCAATCGGCTGAGCCAGGGCAGGATTGCGCCTTCGGCTGCTGGCTTGAGTGTTGTGAGCAGAAACAGTGACGTACCTGCTGTACGGCTGTGTACAGTGTCCTGAGCGGAAATTAGACGGCAAAGTTCAAGCTATACCAGCCAGCGTTATACTACGAAGTTGACGGTCTTCCATTAGTCTCGTGAATTGCCGAGTTGCGACATTTACAATGCCGTTGGCGGAAGTCCTCATCGTGCCAGTGCCAGGACGCTGTTAACGCTGCGCAACAGATGTTGCCCAACGTGCTACACCGCGAAAACATGTGGCCACCGGTTATTTCGGAACACCAGGTTAGAGCATCGCTAAACCTTTCTATCACTTTCATTGCTTTATTCTTCAAGCGAAACGGCCCAGTTTGATGCCGATAGAGAATGTACGGATAGGAGCGCAAAAAACGCCGTTGGTGCCGCCGTTGCGGTTGCTAGCAACGTTGTCATGTTGTATCGCTCGACAGCGCATGCGCGGTACGTTGCCGCGCGTAAGGTTAGATGGTATTCAAACACGCGGAGAGCGTTTGACCATAAAAGAATTCAATGACAATTGAGCGGTAAATTCAAGAAAAAATGCGCGAGAATTATGTCGCGCCGCATTGAGGGCCCGGATGTATGACGTAAACCACGTTTGCTCACCACAGTGCTAAGTGTAGCAATCAGGCTGGTACAGAGAAGGCAACCGTCAGCTGCACTATATATATACACATATATATATATATATATATATATATATATATATATATATATATATATATATATATATATATATATATATATATATATATATATATATATATATATATATATATATATATATATATATATATATATATATATATATATATATATAGACACACACAGGGTGTTTCAGGGAACACTCAAAAATCTTTACCGGTTGAAACTTGAACCCGCCGTGGTTGCTCAGTGGCTATGGTGCTGGGCTGCTTAGCACGAGGTCGCGGGACCACGAAAACAACCGTGTACTTAGATTTAGGTGCACGTAAAAGAACCCCAGGTGGTCTAAATTTCCGGAGTCCTCCACTACGGCGTGCCTCATAATCAGAAAGTGGTTTTGGCACGTAAAACCCCATAATTTAATTTTTTAACAAAAACTTGAGAAGCAAAATTGACTAATTTATAAAAATTCACCAATTAAGTTTCTAACTAATTTCATTATGGACCATATTGAAATTTACAAATTCTAGCCGTGGAGTTCGCAGGGCGGATCCACTTGGAACGAATTTTTAACATGACACCAGTTTCGAGATATAAATTCCCGAACTTTGCGGAGAAATCCATTGGCGTTCCAGTTGATTTGTTAACAAAAATGTCGTTTCATGTGCTGACGCACACAAGTAACTGGAACGCCAATGCCAATGCATTGCTGGCTGCTGGGCACGACGTGTAATGGTAGCTCCTGGGCACGTTTGGGCCCAGCAGCTACCGTTAGACGTAGCTGGCTGGCTCCTGAGCGCCACGGAGGCTGCCGTTCCCGCGCTCTACACAAGAGTGGCGTCGACTGTACTGTTCCAAGAGTCAAAACGAAACGCTAGACCTTGCTATCGCTGCCAGTACTTCGCACATCGGGCGAAACTGCCAAATTACAAGAAAATTAACCCTCAAGCATTTGAGGAGTCTAACGTTGCGCTCTGGCACCACGTAAAAGACGGCTTTTACACGGTGTGATTATAAACCCAATGTGAAACGCATATGAGTCGCAAAGCTTCTAAGGGCCTGCAGGAGCAGCTGTCGGCTCTCCCGCACATTCCTGCAAAGGTTGTGCATTATGAAAGAGGAGCCTTCCACTCGACCGATCTATGCCGCTATGGACTTATAGGAAGCTATTTCAGAAAGGAGCGCCGCCAAAGTCTGTTGGCTTCACTAAGACGTGATACATGCTGCGAGTGGGGCTAAAAGGACTGCAAACAAGAGCGCTGCTATGTTATAATGGACAAGCCTTGTTGGCTTAGCGTTCAACGTCGCGCACTTCCGCGTGCTCGTGCGCAACAAATCCTACAGCTTCTATACTGATGCCTCCTGTAAGTGCGTATTCTGGAGTTACAAATATTTGTTTACATAATCTTTCCCTGCGCATCTATTGAGCATGCCGCCATTGCAAATTAGGCTTATAGTAGTAAGGAACGTGGTGTGTAAAGGTTGTGAAGGGCGGTGATAAAATCGTGAGGTGTACCTACGAGAGAGAAGTTTCATAGATTTGTCTACTGGCGCCGCAGTAACAACGCAGTCCCTGCAATAGAGTCGTTCGTATACAAGAGCGTACACTGCACAGTCGAGAATGTAAGCATGTTTGCGAAGGCAACCGACCAGTGACGCAGTTCTTATCAAAGAAAAAGCATTGGTGACAACGCCCCTGACGTCAAATTCCCAAGCACCAAGAAGCCTATGTTGGCAAACTGCTCTTATTTTACTTAATTTGCCCTTGTTTCCTTTTCCCTCATGAATTGCAATAATTCCACGATACTTGTGTTTTCCGTGTTGTTCACGTGGAAAGCGCACAGAACTGTGGCAAAATTCACAAGTTTTCGCATTTGCATGCCGATCCATCGATTAGCTACCTTCACTAATAATAGCCCAGCGTCCTTATGGGCTGCAATAGGCTGTTATGAAAAGTTTTAGCATACGAACGTTTTTGTGAATATGGGCCATCTCGGTGTCAGTTCGTGCCATCTCAGAGCTGATATTGTACGATACAGGTTAAAAAGTGCGTCCATTACGCTCTGTAGTTAAACCAGCGACCTTGCACTCGGCAGAAGAATGTTGTAACTGCTATAGCCATTGCGGAGCGCGCAAGTCAACTTGCAAGCGATGAAGAGCACATTGTCCCACTACTGCTTTATAGTTTTTATAACGTTGCTGTTAAGAAAAGAAAAGCATGAAATCTTCATCTGAGAAAATGCTCAAATGAAAATACACATTGATATTAGGCAGGCTAATTTATTAGAACATCTGCAGCCGACAAAACTGCTATGTCATATACCACTGTGAACTAAACCAAGAATTCGTGTGGCACGTTCCTAATATAATGAAAACAAAGTAAATCTTTCTTGTGGACTCTTTGCAGAAACATTATATTTCTCTGTAGTCGCTTAAGCAATTGCTTAGCGAGTTTATTTGTGAGTTTCACGTAAATTTTAATAAGCAAATCATAGTTAGCCCTTTGCTGAAGCACCTTCTAGTATTAACTTCGCCCTACACCAAGCTGTCCGAAAGCTTTCTTATCGGGTATGCCCGTTTCAAAAGTTCATGTTCTTTTTGGAAGATGAACTTGAATTGAACACTGTTATTCAGTCGCTTTGTTCAGATTGATAGGCATAACTTCTTTTGTAGAACATTTTTTTAGCTTCGCTTGAATTTTAAATGAGCCCGTATTCCCTTAAAGGAACCGTTGCAAAAAAAAAACCATCCTGCGAGAAGAGAATCAACCCGTCAATATTGAATCGCGCTTGAATGACAACGAATAAGGTGCGGAAAGCCTGCTGACGTGGCAATACTATGGCCTACCCGTGAAGCTTGGGGAAGCGAACTGCGGGGAAAAAAAGAAAAGACTGCATCGTTTAAGCAAAAGCATGATAGGTTGCGATCGTGGAAAGAAGAAAGAAGTGGAAGTTTCTCCGTGGTGGAAAGAAGAAAGAAGGGAGAAAATAGCAGGTTTCAGAGCTATTGAAAACGCACGGCGCGTCTTCTGCATACGCGCACAATCTAAGAAGGTGTCCTGCAATACGGCACTGCACTTGTTATGATTGTCCCGTTCTGCTACGCAGGCACGTTCTTTGTGAGTAGTGCCGACGGCCTATCGGCATGCACGGTGCGATGAAGAAGGTTGGGCAAAAGGATGCCTATACCCCTATTCTACCAACTCTGTCTGCTAAGCTACTCACAGTGGGCTCAACTAAATTCGCTTCCTGTGGTTGAATAGTATCCTCGTCTGTTCGTCCCCTTCTTTATCCACACCTATTTAAAAAATCTGTTTCGCCTGTTTCATTTCTTGTATTGGTCAGACATTTTAAAAAGATCTGACTCTTGATTCTCTTTCCAAATATTAGGCGTAGTTACTTGCACAAAGAGAGCCGAGAATGAAAAGAAGTCCCGCGCCTTTCCGGAAAGACAGCGTTGTACTTTCTGCTACTAATTTCTTCCTAATTGAAGAAATAGGGAAGATGGGTCTGTTGTTCACTTCTATTCCCACAATACCTGAATTGTAAAATTACCACGCCAGCGCTGTTTAGTGAGCTCCGTGGCGAGGGTTGAACTACTGGCGCTCGTGTAACTAGACCGCAGCTTCCGCAAAAAAAGAAATAAAGAACCTAAAGTGGATAGTTTTTATGAAAGAGGGCTTTTAATGAAAACTTGCCCTCAATTAGCATATACTGGCCATACCATGACAACGTAACTGCGTGATTTCATACATAAGTTAAGGCGTATTATGCATTATTTAGATTACTTCAGAGGCGTTCATCAATCCCACTATTGTTTCACGCCTCGTACAGGGTTCTCTCCCCAATTTGACATAGCCTAAAGCAAAAAAAAAAAAAGAAATCAATCCAACGCACATTTTGGAACATATGTGGTTTGATGAAGCAGTTAATCAATCAAATACTATATTTGTCCATTTAGTTACAGTGTCACTGGTGTAAAGGTAATTGGAGCTTGCGTAATAGAGGACGGAGTCATTGTACTTCGATGAATGGCTCCATGCTTATGTTTGCAATAGTAGACCTCCCTTCTGAATAAAGTAGATGGTGTAGTCTTGTAAAAAGAACGAAAGCGCATGCGTATAGTGTGGGTCTTGTCGGTAATAGGGCCATAATGACTAGCGTATGGATGTGTAATTACCGAAGGTTCTATGTGCTTAAAGGGACACTAAAGAAAAATACTAGGACAAGTTAGATAGATTGTTCACCTAAATGTCCCTTTCCATTTCTGCGTGCCAATATATTATTTTTTTGCCTAGAAAATTGGCACCGAAGGTCCAACTGCCGCTGCCCAACTTGAGCGGCCCACAACAAAATGGACGAGTTGAGGCACTCTCCACGTGACATCTTTATATGCCACTCTCAAGGAATAAGCCAGTGCTGATGTCAAGTGAGAGGTACCATAATTCACAAGGGGCGCCAGTCCAATTTCTCATTTTTGTCATGTTATCGCTTAAAAAGCTGCGTTCTCCCTATTAATGATGAATTTTTTATTACAGAAGCCAAATCTTTCTATCTAGCTCAGCTTAGTACTTTCCTTTAATCATCAGCCTCTTTTATTGTGCACTGCACGATGAATGCCTCTTCCAACGATCTCCATTTATCCCTGTCTTGCGCTAGCCGATTTCTCCGTGCTCCTGCAAATTTCCTAATTTCACCAACCCACCTAATTTTCTGCCATCCTTAATTGCACTTCTGTTCCTTTGGCACCCGTTCTATAACTATAATGGTTGACTAGTTATCGACTGACGCATTACATGGCCCACGCAGCTCCATTAAAGAAAAATCTTAGTGTCAACTATAGAATATCGGCTATCCCCATTCGCTCTCCATCCCTATCCACACCGTTCTCTTCCCGCCCTTAATGTCACGCCTAACATTTTTCGTTCCATCACTCTTTGCGGGATTCTTAACTTGTTCCCAAGTTTCTTTCCTAAAGAGCATAGGTTAGGGCGTGTTGGTATTCCAAAACTGAGGTTTTTAGCGCACGAAAAGGGACGAGAGACAGAGGCAAGACTCTGTGCGAGTCTTGACTCTATCTCTCGTCCCTTTTCATGCGCTAAAAACCTCAGTCCTTTCTTAACCTCCACGTTTCTGCCCCCTATGTTAGCCCTGGTAAGATACAACGATTGCACACTGTTCTTTTCAAATAATTTCCTTTAGTACTTCTTTTAGATATAAAGCGGCATCGGTCTTTTCCTGCTCGCTTTCTTCACAAACTGATTCGGCACCTGTTCGAAGCTATCAGTGGCAGCGTCTGAGAGAACGATATCAATCAGGTAAGTTACCGTTTCTAACTGCAGTAGCACTCCCTCGCGTCACGAAAACAGAAATCGAAAGAGCCAGAACGGGGCAGTGACAATAGCATCATGAAAGCGTGACACTATTCCCGCAGTGTAAAAGAGAGATCGATTTGTTGGCATTCGCTGTCATCGCAAACTTTCTATGGTAGTGGAAAGTGCGCAACGAATAAGTAATGAGTGGAGCGAATTGCTTGTCATACATAGGCTTACTAGATGTGCATGCGAAACATTTGCTCACTAATTAAACCGTTTCAATCTCACGATCGGAACGTTTAATTTTCGTGCACGTTTGTATTTGCTGGACTCCGACAAACTCGAAAGATACACAAGCGTAAAAACTGAATTATGCTACAAACCAATGAACTGCGGCCGGAATGGCAAAATGATTTATATTGGCAACACCGCGGCTAAAATGCGACCCAGGGGCCAAGTCCACAAAACTTTTTATACGTAAGTGCCCTTTTCCATGGACCATTCATATTCAATAATTATACGCGCAGCATCCCGATAGGGTGGCATCCACTGTTACGAACAGTCGTAGCGTAAGAACTCCTCGTGAATAGAGGTGCTGATTCCCTGCCAGTAGTGCAGCACACCAAGAGCAGTGTAGAAGAGGCGCTGCACGAAACATAACTGGCTGCCTCAGCATGGAATCGGTGCGGTGACAACGTCGCAGTACAGCAGCTTTGTGGCAGGGATACTTGCTGTTTACATGGCGTGTGGTGCTGCTGTTCTTTATAAAATGCACTGAGATCATCAGATGCACCTTTGTCAACAGTGTTTGAGCAAAAAAATGGTATCATTGGGAAAACCAAAGCAATCTTGTTCAACGCTCCAAAGTCAATGCGAACGTTTCCAGGTCTCTTCCAAATGGCGAGGGAAGATTTGCATTAGCAATTTGGCAAAAGCATGCATTTGGCTTAGAAATACGCTGTACTGTACGGAATTCCCTTTCCTGGCTGCGCGATGCGGCAGAAACACTAAAGCAGCAGCTAGGCCAGTGCAAGAAGTTACAAGGAAGATACTCCCTCAGCAATCGCCAATTACAATCTCACGATATGTGTCCACAGCTGCTGCGGAGCATACAGAGGATGTGCGACACGCGAGCAGCACGCGGAAGCGTGCTCTTGTGGAAGCGATCAAGAGCTGCGGAGAGGCGCAAAACCAGTCAAGCGAGGGAGCGTTTCAGGGTTGCGCTTTCCTTTTTTTTTTTCGCACGAGCTTTCGTTACGCCCCCATTGTTTATGGCGTGTCTTGGCATCAGCTTCTCACAAATTCTCAGTGACAATGTTGCTGTCCCCCTTTCCTTGTATATTTTCGTCGCGCTTCTCCATTTAAAACCGCAACCTTTTGTTTCCCCGCTCTTATCGCGTGTTTTCGCTTCGGCACATTTGGTATGTGCGCGCACTAGCTGACGCCCGCAGAACCCCTTCCCCCCCCCCCCACACACGCACGCACGCACGCACGCACGATCAGCCACTTTGCTTTGATGTGAAAAGCATAGAAATAAAGGCTCATGGTTCTTATATATACATATATTTCATTTTCGGCGACTGCAGGGATGCCGATGAGTGACTCACGTCTGCGCCTTGAAGAGCCACGCTGAAACGAAAATTTTAGGGCTTTTATTGAACATTGGAGCCGGAAGCATGACTCTACGGAGTGAGATGGGTGGATTCAAGGGGAAAAGGAAGACGAAGCTTCCTTTCTGTTGGAGGTTCGGTGTTCTTTATTTCTTGCATAAAATGTTTTATGTTATTTTCCACAACTAAAAGCGTGGGGCGTCACTGAGGCACCCTGGTCAAATATAGTGAATTTGGGTGATTGGCAAGCGTAGAGTCATTTACGAAGCGACGTAAAAGAAATTCTGACTGTTCAAAATACACCCTTGCCTGAACTTAGTTTGTCAAGAAACATGGCATGCCTGAGCAAATAAGTATTCTCTTGAAACTGAGTCTTCACAATGACTACTGGTTTTCTTGTAAATATTTCCTGCGTTTATTTTTGCTCACTTACAGCAAGTAAAACAAAATCTTGCTACAAACCCAGGTGGACCACAGATTGAAACCACCTCGCCCTTTTTTTCCGCTATAGGCAACCCGGCGGTGGTACTGTTTTCACATTATATTGCTATAAACACCATCTAAACACGACTCTGATACCAAGGAAGCCGAAGTAACCGTATAAATATCACTAAGGTTAAGAGCGAACGGACTAAAGTCCAGCGTTCGAGGGCCAGCCTGCAGTCATGTTTGTGATCGCTGTTATAAAGAACTGCATTTGCGTGAGTGACGTTTTGGGAATACGTGGATAAGGGCCTAATTCACAAAGCTTTTCGGTCCTAAACGTTTTTTTTCTGCCATTCGCCGGCCGCTTTCGTTAATGATATACCAAATGTTATAATGGGCTGGCATCTTTTCTTGCGAACAGTTCCCTTTTTGTGATTACTGGACCAGATCAGGAACATTGGTGTGATTGGCTAAACACTATGCGCTTGATACACCGTTCTTCGCAGCTTGTAAATTGCTTCTCAAAAGTTCTCAAATGTGCCGGGATATGGACACACCAGCCCACAGACAACGAAGAGTTAACTTATCGCCAATACGTCCCATAGGCCCCTTACGCAGCTTATTTGGAAAGAAGGCTCACATGCATTATTTTAACTATAATACATGCAGGCGCGGTAAAAACAAACAGAGAAAGAAAGGAAGAATCTTCTGCACACGGGTGTTTGCATTAAAGCGAACGCGTCTTATTTCTCATGTCCATGACAGCACATGTCGCGTCTACATTAAGAACAAAATAAAGATAAAACAGCAGCGTCAGGCTTCAAGCATGGTATCTACGATCGTTAAGCACACACTGAATAATGTAGAAGTAATTGGCATCGTGTTCAGAAGCAATACCACAAGTTCAGTAATTTGACAAGAACGTCTAGTGCTCCGAACTTTGCTGCTTGAGATTTTCAGGGCCCCATAGTGGCGAAACTTTTCTTACACCCAAGCCCTCTGCGAATATCGGCTATTGCCGGACTACTTTAGGGTTTTCACACTGCTCGCTATCACAAGTGCTAGGAAGGGCCATCCAAATGATGGCGATGACGAAATGCTTTTATGCAAGGGAAACCACTATACGTTGTTTTGCCTTTAGGGGTATCGACAACTAATTAAATGTCTGAAAATATCCCGAAAGAAGTTTGAATTGCACAGTGACTCCTGACAACTGCAAACAAACCACCTAACCGCAGCTTGGTGCTCTGTATGTGTATGTATTGGTAATGGCGCGACCAGAAATAATGAAATTCAATTGTAGTTTTATTGCCAGGAAATCTTTAGAGTGCTTGTTAAATGAACAAAACATACAGGCACGCTTTTAGAGAATAACACGTCTTGCTTCTCAGAGACAAGATTAATTGCACCCAAGAGCGGTGCTACTAAAAAAAATAAAAGCAATAAAAATGAATACGTCATCATTCCGCCTGGGTGATGACAAATACAATAAATTAGGGAGGCAAGAAGACCGTTACAAAGAGCGTTGCTAAACCGTAAAAGCTTTCTTTGAACTCCCAGGGACGTTTCTTATCTCATTCAAAATGCCTTACAAGAGGCCCACAAAAGATATACTAATAAAAAAGAAGCTATCACGACCATAATGAGTGCGGTACGGCACAGAGAAGGCAACGTCTTTAAGGTGCCGTTTGCTCCAGAGACCAATTATATCGCCCATTCTCTATGTAGCTCTGCACTATTTTCCACTTTCGCTTTTTTCTTCCCTTCTTCGCGATACTTTGTCTTTGCGTAAACTGGGTTCAAGTAATTCTTACGCCTCTTGAGCAGATTTCATCCTTGAGTGCTTATATTTTTACCATTGTGAGACGTCGAAGACTAAAAGCACATGGCTTGTATTATTTCCGTTTGTGTCACCACTGAGACCTTTTTTTTTTGCATTTTGCTCGTGTCTGAGAGTTAAACGTGGTCTGGGAGCGCGAGCCATATATTCTCACCAGGAAACGCATTAGGCACTCTGCGTAAGATCTTACTCTTGCCTAATCTTTTCCTTCTTTCTTAACTTTTGTTTTCGCACTTCGAGTTCGCTGGCGAATGCATGTGAACGCGCACTTTGCGGGAAGTTTAGACTCTGGAACTTTTGAAAATTTTGCCATTTGTCCAGTGCGCTAACTCAGTCAGACGGTGCCTGATTTGTGAGAATGGTTGAATGTGAAGGACAGTAGAATGACATAAAATGTTGTAGTTAGCGAGGAGAATAAGAAAATTCAAGGTCATTGTTTTGTTAGTTACAATCATACGAAGAAACAGGCAATGAAGCCAAAAAAAAAGAAGCAAAGGGGAAATTAAATGTTTCGTTCAGTTGCAGTATAAAATTACGCTAACGGAAATAAAAGCAAATGAAAAGAGAACTTTCCGCACAAACACCCAGGAATGTGGATGGGAAGATGGCTGCCGCAGCAGTAGCTTATTTGGTAATGCAAAGCAAGTGCCATGCGGAAGGCGTGGGTTTGGTTCCAACCTGGCGCAACTTCTCTTTTCGTCCACTTTCATTTAACTTCCCATTATTATAGTGTATTGCCGTTAAAACTTAAGAGTTAATAATTTATCGTGGGGATGGACGGAAAAACCTTTATTGAGAAAAGCACCTGCGAGACTGCCAGCCCACGCTCAGGCAATCCGGGCATTAGTTGCGGTGAGGCATATCCTTTTCACCGCTGCCCGAGGCAGCTGGATTGCCCATAGGTGGTAGCTTAGATCCGAGCTAGTCAGAGCGCTTGGCCATCGCTCCTCGAGAAGGTCCGGTTCTGTGTTGACCTCCACGTATATTGCTCTGATCACTGCATTTTCATAATATGTGTGCCATGTCTGCGTGTTCATGCTCGCAGAGCTTGCAGCTCGCGTCTGGATATTGTCTGGAATTGACTCCGTTTAAGTGTGCTGGGTTTCGGAATGTTCTGGTTTGCAACATTCTCCAGTCTGTTTCTTGAGACCTGTCGAGTTGTTTGTGTGGTTGTGGGTATGCTTCTCTTTGTTTCGTATTGTGTGTCAGTTTGTCGTGGAACGGGACCAGTCTGTCCCTGTCGTATTGTGTCGCTGCTTCGTCGTCGTCGCCTTCTCCGTGCTCTCCATTGCCTTCGCCGCACTCCTCCCCGCTTCCTCGGGGGGTGCGGGCTGCTGGGCCGTCACTGTCCGAGCCACGGTGAGTTAGTTCTTGCGCGGCTCGGTGGGCCTTCTCGTTGAGGATCGGGCATTCTGTAGTTACATCTCCCATATGTGCCGAGATCCACTTGAAGTCTTCTGCTCTGTGGTTCAGGATTTTGGCCTCCTTGGTGTTGACCCAGCCCTTTGTGAAGTTGCTAACGGCCCTTTTGGAGCTGCTGATTATTGTTCTGTCTTGTTGCCGACCTTGCAATACAGCCAATGCGATTACCATTCCTTCCACTGCTTCCGACAATCTGGTCCTTACGGAGTCCACAGTCACGGTCTGCCTTCTCGTGTCTACTGTCGCCATTGCGAGGAGGGAGGTACTCTCGTCACCGCTGACACTCCCGTTGTCGTCCCGCTATCGGGGGTACCGGGCAGCGTCTGCGAAGAGCACCCCATCCCGCGTGGCGTGGTTTTGAGGAAAAAAAATACTGGAAGGAAACGTACATAGAACGACTTGTTTTTGGCTGCAAAAGCATAGAAGTTGCGAAAAGATTTAACTTTCGCGTGGCTTCACACATCGACTTAATATTTATGTGTGCGATGTCGTGGCATCTCAAGTATTTATATGGCATATGTTTCAATTTCAGACGGGACACGTTGGTTGTGATAAGAAAAGAAAAATGCTTTAATTATCGCCGTGCCTCTACAACTTCCGCAGCCAAAGTATTTTTCTCCACAATTCAATGAAACATTATTTTCGGTGGCTTATACAGTGTTGAAGCCTGAATTCTATTGTGAGAGTACTGTTCCGTTTTTGCGGAGTGAGGTTAGAAATTTGGATGCTTCTATCTAAAATAATTTTTTAAGACCTTTGTCGAAAAAAAGCAACTATAGAATTCTTGAAGAAGATTATTACCGCATAATTCCTAAGACCAGATGGAATGCAAAAGTGATGTTGGACATACAATTATTATCGACGAGTGGCCTGCCAATGGTAACGAACGCTAAAGCTTTGAGAAGCCGGTCCCTGAGTTCCGAAACATAAAGGAAAAAGAAACCATTCAAACAGAGAAATAGGTGACGCTTCAAATTCAACAAATTCTATAGCCACTTCCGCGCTTCCCTTAAGAGAGCACCTCTTCGTTTCGCCTGAGCTGGAGCCCGGCTGACATTACGCAGAGCGTCCCCTTAAATAATGCTGACTGCGAGAACGGGTGTCAAGCCTGGCGCGCGTTGAATCCGGTCACGGAACGCGGATCACTCCACACGCCCCGCCCGGGCTAGGGCAGAGCAATGAGCTCGGCTTGAGCCCCGTTTTTGCGACAAGCCGTTATTTTTTACTTGCGTCGGTGTGCCGTGCCACATCGAACATCGGCCGCCCGATTCCGCTATCTGGTCTCGCTCCCTCCGAGCGGCAGCCCTTTAGCCCCGCTAACAGCTCTTTGACGACGAGCCCTGTTACCGGGTGTTCCCGCGCGGTCCCCGTCCATTAGTCACGAACGGATGCATCGGCAACGGATGGCGTTCGAGGAACCCACCCTCCTATGAACGCATCGCGCGCGTTGCCATGCAATGACGCAGACGAAGTTTTTAGCTTTGCGTCGGCTCGCACTGAACGAGAACAGTGGAGCCGAGGTTTTGCTTTTCTTTTTTGAGTTTCTCTCAGAATGATTTAGAGAAATCACTGCTTCGAATCTACAGCCCAATTTCTGCAGTCTTATCTTCCGAACGCTTCGCTTGGAAAGGCAGTGTTTGGAGTGGTTGCCCACAAATCTTTAGTACGTCAACGGCGGTTTCATCCGATCTTGTTGCATCATGATCATTGTAGCGTACCATTTAAATTTGTGGACGGGACGTGTATCATGTAGCCTCCTGTAATGTCCTATAAGTTAGCTAACAAGTTAGCTAACTTAACTTAGCTAACTTAGCTAATCAAGTTAGTTAGTTAGTTTTGTCAAAGAATATTTTTGGAATAGCCCTGAGGAAGCACCTCCTGCTGCAACAATAATGAAGCAGTCGTGTTCACCCTACGAAAGTTTTCCGCGAAATAATTGAAGCTGTTGTCTAGGTTCGTTTGACGCATGCCGGCGTCATTATGCCGTCTTGAATTGATCCAATACTGTAGGTGAGTGCCGGTGAAGAGTACTAGACCTCACCACGAACATCCCGCCGATGTTACAATGCAGGGCTTAGTAAGCGTAATAAACAGTGAGATTTCAAAAGCAATCGTAAACACGAAACAGTAGAAATTAAGGCGAAAACCTTCAATACGGCATTTGTAACATCCCACTGAATGTCTTCGGAACGCTAAAATGCAGTAGCTTAATAACCAGACATGTTATCTGGTTGTGATATGTCAATAAGCACATAAATTGGAATGTCAGTTTGCGTCACTTGAAACTTCGAGGATAAAAGTTTACTGGTCCCCACTGATAGTTGTAACGGCGTTTGGGTGAGCAGTGGGCAGCTCAAAAAGGACAGATATTTTGAGAAGTATAATGAAAGCAGTCAGCACTATAATTTATTCCACATACAGCCGTCAAAAGTATGCAAGGGAACACCGATTTTTTATGCAAACATCTGGTAGCGGCTAAACGCACATGCCCTTCAGAAAAGGGTTCAATGACACTAAATGCTTTACAGGAAAACTTACTGTTATGTATAAAGTTCCTAGATGTGAACGCATGCATTACGAGTTATCGTCTTTAAAAAAAAGAAAGAAATCGCTGTTGCCTTCTGTATTGCTCACTACTGTATACCTGCAGTATAAAATCTTGTGGGCTGCGCTTTAATAGAACACTTCTTCTCCACTTTCGTAATTGTCACCATTACAACAATATTCTCTAGCAAGCTTCATTTCCCAAAAAGATGAACACCGCTGCTTTCGGTTAAAGCTTTTCCGTTATCTCGTTGCACTCAGCTACATTAACGCTGATCAGGATGTTTTATATTTTTCCAGTGAAACTATGTATATCGTGGAGCCTGCAAGCGCGCTGTATTGAACGAGTCACGCTTCCCACCCCACGGAAAATAAAGTGGATGGGCGTCAGCTAAAATGTTTGACCTGGTTAGTCTCCCGCCTTTAATCAATTCATCGATCGAATGGTGGCTTGCATTTATGGAGAGAAACGGCACCTCAAACAGGAAAAAGAGAATTCAGCTTGCAGAAGGCCCTTGCTTTTGGTGTCTTTTAGTGAAACGATAGAAGGCAGAAATCTATACTGAAGAGGAACATGCATTTACAAAACAGGCACCATTTTGCTTTTCTCTCTCATTCATCAAGGCTGCACGTTTTCATAATTACAGTTGCCGAACTCGGTGTAAGCTAGAAAAAGTTAACAGCCCCCTGTCTCCTCTGCTGCTGCATGGAAAGTTACTCGCTCGGTAGAGGGGAAAGCAATTACACGCGAGTGAGCTGCGAATTGGATTAATTTCATTCACGTGATTTTGAAAAAAAACAATATTGAATTCAGATGTCGCACGAATATTTTACGAGAGCACTAATCGACTATGGTGAAGGTAGACGATCAATCGTTCCGGTTTTGAAAATAACAGCGTCATTCAAATACTCTTCTTTTTTGAAATCGATGGATAAAAACGCATGTACAAAAAAGCAGTACCTATAGTTGTACTTGCTGTTGTCTAGTTGGTGCACGTTAAATAAAACGTCCAGCAGCATGTTACTCTCCTGTAACCAGCGGAGGCGAAAGGCTGCTGTACACTTCATAATGCATTAGCTATACGATCGGAGGGGTCAGACTTTTTGCAAGACATAACGAGCCGCAGTGTGAAGTACACGTGTGGTGTCTTAGGTCGACCTCCTCAACGACACATGCGATCACTAAATGCACCACCTAAAGGTGCAGCATGCTTGTCGCTAGTAAGCGTCAGAAATGTGAAACACAAGCCGAACACAATTACGTTGCATCCTCGCAGGAGGAGAAAACAGCTCTCGCGGTCGAACGCCCTGCCCTCACCGCTTGGCACCTCGTTTCTCGCGTGGAGAGAATCCTCAGCTGTAGAGTACTTTCGACACCTACCGTGCAATCCGGTGGGGCCAGGGCGAGCGTCTTCCATCCAGTGTTGCCAGATTTGGCTATATATAGCCAAATTGGGCTGCAGAAACAAAATTTTTAGCGTCTACTTGGGCGAGTTTGCTATGTGGCTATATTTGTTCTACTGAAAATTTGCGACTTGGCTTTGTTTAGCATATAAGTGGCGCCCTAATCCACGCTTGAGTGGTGGCTCTCATCTAGTGGAAACAAATCTCTTAGGCTATGTTTTAACTGGCTAAACCGCCAGCGCGGCTGTGCATGTGTGCGTACGCGAAATGCCTCTCCCCTTCCCTTCAGTGCGCAACTGTCTGAGCCGATGGCTTCGATCTTCGATGCCCATAAAGCTCTTCAACTTACGCTGCGCTTCACCATGCTAATATTTGCGCCAGCAACATGGTCTCCTCTGCGTCTTATCGGTTTCAGTCGATACACAGGCCGCCATCGGGATGAGCATGGAAGTAGAGGGTGTTTCACAGCACACTACTGATATGGCTATGCTTAGAAACCGTGAACAATAAAATAGGGTCGGGCGATCGTGGCGCCGGCATGAAAGTAGAGAAGCACGGGTAGATGACACGCTCTAGTGTCCATGGCCATGGACACACTGGAGAAGCCACTCTGCTTTATCACTTATGGCTAGGGGTAGCATTCATGAAATCTTACTCATTTCGCATTGGGATGGCCGACAACACTCTCTGAAATGCCTGTCTTTCCGAGGAGACACTAGAACACATTCTGTGCGACTGTCCTGAATATAACGTTCAGAGACAGTCCCAGGCGTCCTTTCTGGCACACATTGGCAATAGACCATTGTCAGTTGAAACGATTTTCACATGTCCCCGACAGAAGACATCGCCGCTAAAGGCGATGAATGGACTACTTCGGGTTTTGAAAGAGACGTGCTTGGACAAGCGGCTGTGACAGTGATATCACGTACCACGCAAGAGTGACGGACTGTAACTGACGATGTGTGTGCTGTGCTATGTGCTATTTCTCTCTCTCCTCCCCATATTTCATCCCCCCCATCCCGCTCCCATGTGTAGGGTAGCAATCCGGTTAAGCTAAACTGGCTAACCTCCCTGCCTTTCCTTCTCCACTTTTTCCTTCCTTCCTTCCCTTCCTTTACCTGCGAGATGAATTTCAACACGAGAACGTTAAGGGCCCCGTTTCGCAGAATATCCGGTGTGGGCGCACGGTGTCACCGCCGTTGTCTGTATGAGAAAAATTATCCCGAACTACGCCTGGTGGATAGGCGTTACTGAACTCATCGAATTCCTTAAAGTAAAATGCGTCAGAACATTCGTGATGTATGACTTGCAACCTATAGACATGATAGCATTGGATTGTAATTTGGGTGTACGAGAGAACACATTCCTCTTATGCGGAATTCAAACACGAACCCCTTTTCCAGCTGGCGTTTGAGGTCTGTCTTAGAGGAAACGGCGCGCCCAGCTCGGTTCCTTGCAACCGCATCCAGAGGAAGCTCGCATCCATGGCAGCGATGGCGCCCGCAGTGCAGGGAAAAGAAAGAAAAGAACCACAAAGCTAACCTTCGTGCATAGCGTTCATCGCCAGCGTTTGCGGGTGCACATTACTAGTCACCATAACATTACGGCTACTTAAGCTGCAGCTGCCGGTAAGCGTGCGAAGCAGTCAGGTATCTTTGAATGCTATCATGTTCCACTCTTAAGAGGAAGCTTTAGCTCGGGTGCTCCTATCTAAATACATGTAAAAGGAGAATTCGTTTTTCTCGGCAACCACTGCACCAAATTTGACTGGGTTTGCTGCATTTAAAAGAAAAACTTAAAATCTAGTGACTGTTGGTTTCGAATTTTTGAGTTAGGTTGTGAATGTTTTAAAAAAATTGACAAAATTTGCAAATTTTTAGAAAACGAAACTATCAAGTTTACAACTCTGTAACTCAATAAGAAAAAATGATATCGCAATTCTGTGAATTGTATCTGATAGCACATCTAAAGCGGACAAAATTGATATGTTACGCATGAACCTCAAAAAATGTAATAATATGTAATTACAACTTTTGCAGAACCCTTGTACACAATGTAACAAATTCACGTAAGATGTAAAATGACATATAATACTTGTCCGCTTTGAATGATCTAATGGTTGCCGTTTACAAAACTGCGATATCTGTTCTTGATGCAGAGCTATTAGTTTGTAAACTGCATGCTTCTATTTTTTTCAAACTTCTGAATTTTTGAAAATCTTTTTAACAATATTCAAGCCCTAAATAAAAATTCTGCTTCCAACAGTCACTAGAATTTATCCTACTCTCTCAAATGCAACAAATTTTATTAAAATCAGTCCAGGGGTTATCTCAGAAAAATGTTTTTGCGTTTTTACATGTATTTGAATAGACCGCGTCGGACTTGGGCCTGAGCTAAAGCTTCCTCTTAAAGGCGAAGCTTAAAGAGACTGACAACCAATTTTCATGGTACCTATTTTTTTTGATGCAGTAGAAAGCTTACCGGTCAGTGTCTAACCACGAAGTGGTAACGCGGAAAGCACCGTGGAACATTTACTATCCGAATATTTCGATCTGGAGCCAGGATGTAGTCGTTCGATGGAAGCATATTGAAAACGGTGATAGGAGTGCACGATCGTGATTATACGCCGGCATTAGTGAGAGGTGGACGACAAGGGTGGCCGTAACTGTGAGAAAATATTATTTTCTTTATCAAGTCGATGTTCCTGCGAATAATGTTTTCTGACCTGTTAAACTATTTCTGCGATAACAGCTACGGGTTTTCGTGGTTTCCTGTCCAAACGCTTTGGTATTTAACCAGCCAAATGAACCAATCGGATCGAAAATAAGACCCCGCTTTTTTACGCAGTTCGGCGTGTTTCCGTAGCCATGTGTGCCCTTTTGATTTGCGAAGCATAGAATAAAGCGCATGTGTCGAATAATATAGCAACTGAATTTTTAAGCAATAATTTTGATGTACTCAACTATAACCGACTCACCGTAGAGGGATCTCATAGACTACATCCGAAGTAGCAAGATTTCACCACCAGGTTTCGCCACTTGCTGGTTTTTGATATCTTATTTGGTAATTTAGAATTATCATGCCTACTTAAATCGCAAACATCATGCTGGATTCTATCACAATAAATTATTGTAATTTCCTTTCTATCAACGTCTCAAAGCACATCCTCACCCGTGGTCAGTGCCTTTAAGCGTCCTTCAAGTTTTTTTGTTCGTACTTACGTTTGAGAAGGAGAAGAGCAATTCCCTGGAACTTGGGTTTCCGGGGCTAACGAAAACGTGTTCTGTATGTAAGCATCATGTCGCTGTTGTTGATGTTGAGGGTCGACAGTCACGGCGTCACAAACATTTCGTTACGACGGGTTGTGCAAAATGAGATCGCCGTAGTGGAATGTGAAAACGCATATATAAATAAAAGTGCAAATAAAAATGACTATCTTTGGCTACATTTTTTTGCTCGTTTTTGTACTTGGCTACATTTGGGCTACAATTTCTGTAGCTGTCGGCTATGCTGCCTTGTCCGACCTGGCAACACTGCCTCCATCACCGTCTCTCTCGCTTCGAAGTGGACTGTCGCCACAACCGCCGCCACCGCCGCCACATGACCAACGCGATGCAACACCTTTTTTTCTGTCTGGGCGCGCCACCCGTGGTCCCTGTCCAGCCGCCGCACGCTCGGAGAAGGTCACGTGTTTTTTTTTTTGTATCACTCGACTTAACGCCACGTTTTTTTTTAAAGACCATTGCGCAACGAGCCACTGAAGGCTTTCGCCCTAACGAATTTAGTTCTAAAAACACGATCGCAGAGAGGGGCGGGCATAAACATAGGATGAGCTCTTTCCTGCCTTTATGTCCCGACCTTTCTGCGATTGTATTTTTGAACTAAATTCATTATTATTGACCAAAAGCTGTTCCTAGGTTCATTTTTACATTTACGCTTAATCTGTTCTTAGTCGTATTAGCAGTAAGTATGGTTTGTTATACACTTGTCGAATAAATAATCTGGCTGTACACCACAGCAGTACCTCATTTCGGGAGCTAGGAGCTTCGTCAAGCCGCGATAAAATGGCTTTCTTTTTTTTTTCATGCCATGTACAGCCTTTGTCGAAACGATGTGGGGTACTCTGCGCCTTTTCCATATATTTCCTTCGGCTGCGTGAAGTGTATAGTTCCCACTGCTCCACTGACCCTTCATACTTCTGGGTGTTGAGTACGAGAATTCTTTTTTATTCTCTAGGGTTTGATACTTGCAGCATACCACTGAAATAACTTTCAACAGCCTACATAGTATGCATGGTGGTCTCAGGCAACATAGAACTTATACGATCGAGAAAGACTGTACATGCCTGGAACAAATAAAGACTCAGACTCAAGAGCCTTAGTGCTTTTGCGATGCCTGATTGAAGTAAACTTGTTGACAACGAAGGCATCAGTTGAATAGTTGAAAATTACTTGTTTCGAAACCATACGTCGAAATTTACAGTTAGCACCTTCAATTTACAGCTGTAGCGAATGACTCGCGTGACGGATGTCGTCAGCCGTATACGACTTGAACATATGGATTAGGCCATATGACCATATGAAGGCAAAATTTGTTTCCGATAATACGCAAGGACCCGTATTTTTTGTTTTCCTTGATTTTTTTTCTTGCAGAACGTGCTGGCAAAGCACTGTGCTAACGCCTTGGGCGTGAATGACCACTTTCGTCGTTTGAGGTCCAAAGCTGGCTAACTATGACGATGATCATTCAAGCGAACGTTTGTGACACCGACTCTTGCCCTTTGGATCCAGCGTCAGCAGAGGTCGCCGGCCTCACGTCCAGCCTACTCAGCGCTGTGTCCGGACGGACGTGGCCGAAAAAGCAATTAGGCGCTCGCCTGCACAGCCAACCCGTCTTGCGTCGCCGTTTTCTACTTCGTTTGCCGCATGGAACAACAACAGGCATCGTGGCTGTTTCACACACGGTGTCCAAAAGAGAGTATACGAAGAACTGCTTGCTTGTTATCACATACAGCCGAAAACGAGTCTTACACGGCCTTGTAGGTTGGGAGAAGTATGCATTCATAGAAAAAAAGAATAAAACAGCAAAAAAAAAAGAAAACGAAAAGGAGTGGACACGACCTCTTTTCAAGGCAGTATGGGCACTTTAGCGCGACATAGGAACTCTAGACTTGGGCGCAGGTCCAAGAATATGAGTAGCCTATGGCTTACTGTGAAATCAGGAGGCAATTTATGTCTATAGATAAAGCAAAAGAAAAAAAAACTATTACTCAGTGAAATGAAACCAAATGAAAGGGTATGCACGGTGTGGAAAACAACAACAACGGCAACGACGCTACAACGACGACAATTTTTGCACAGCAAAAAGCGAAGAATAACGGTAAAAAAAGGATTTTTTTCTTGTACTCGTCGTATGAGGGCATAAGGACCTTGCCCCAACTTTGCGAAGGCGCTTAAAAGAAAATGTGTAGTTGTAGGAAGAGAAAGCAGCTGCGCATACTTATCCCGGGCCCATCCCTGCACTATGTGCTGACGCCGAGAAATGAAAAAAAAGACAAAAACAAGACAAAAAAAGAAATTGAGCGAAAGTATGCTGTATCTGCTGGAGGAGGTTGGGACACTTTTCCCCCGGAATTGATGACGGTTGACCGAAGCTTTCAGCATTGCGACCCCCGGAGACAATTGCCGGAAGACGTTGCTAGAATATTTGTTTTTGTGAAGAAGTGAAGGGCACTGTTGTCATTTGCAGGTTCTTTTTGTTTCCGAGAAAGCTTTTTCGCCGAACTCGTACACTTCCTGGGATCTGCACAGTGTCCTTGTTAGAAAATGCAAGCAGAAAGGGAAGCGCAGGAGGCGAGGAAACACACAGAAAAATAGGTACGAGAGTTCCGTTCTTTGCTCTGAGCAAGCCTTCATTTTTGTATTGTCGTAGATTTTCATTAGGCCATATCTCCCTGAATTTAGTCGTTCTCAAGAATGTAGGATTTCAGCCCTCTTGAGGAGCTCTTGTAGACGTCAGTCGAAGAATAACTTGGTTTCTGCAGCAGTAAGAATAGAGTACAAAACCTTTTATGGGTAAATAATACAGGTCTCAAAAGCCAGGAGCATCACGAATGAAACTATTGTCCTCTAAGATGCTAATTTCATCCTTTTCGTGTGCTTTCTGCAGAAAAATCTACAAATTTAAAGCAATTTACAAGTGCTTGAAAAGTTTGTTCGACAAGAGAACATAGAAAGCAAAGTGGTATCCGGCATAAGAAAGCGGTTACATTATTCTGCGTCGATCGGCATATATAGAAAAAAGGCGTAAATTTAATCGTATACCTGTGATGACCTGTAGCCTACGACTTAATAAAGATAAATAACAAGAACATCCTTGATGAAGGTTCCCCACTGTCAGTTTACGATTGTTATAAATTTTTAATCAGAGTACCAATGCTTTGATATTCCTCGCACAATCATCTTGCCGGAATAATTTTGTTCTTGGGCATCGAATGAGACGTTTCGTGAGACCGGCTACTGAAGATATCGCTGCGCGTTTGTGATAGTCGCGATAGCTTACAAGGTGTCAGAGTGTCATTCCACTGGGATCAGAAGAAGCAGCTTTGGAAAGTGGAATGTTTTTTTTTTGAACAGGCACTTTACAACCTTTGTATACTCACTGTGTAGTGATAGCGTGCTAATCGCTTGATTTGACTTACTAGTGTTTTACAGTGTTTAACTGTACCTAAAGGCAGCTAATATGATCTGAACGACGCTAGAGTGAGTACGCCAAAGACAGAAATGAACTAAGTAATTACCGACCTCTATCACTACCATCAGTTGTCTCTAAACTCTCAGAAGATATCTTATCATCGTAGGTTATCAATTACATTACAAGTAATAACCTTTTCTTTACTAATCAGCATGAATTCAAATGTAGTCGTTACTACCAAACAGAACTCTTCGACATTTATTTAATTAATTTACGGTGCTTTATGTGCCAAAACCACGATCTAACTATGCTGACATTTAGAAGAGCTATGGAAAGTGAACTAACAAACAACTGAATGAATGAACAGCTCTTTGAATGAACAACAATCATTAATCAGTACCTACATAAAGGTCAAAAATGTGACGTCATTTTCACAGATTTCACGAAGGCACTTCATCGCGTGTCACTTAAAAGAATAATTTAGAAAAACACTAATGAATAATTATTGTTCAGTGGGTTGAAGAACGTCAGAAGAGTAGAAGTGTGATCGTCATTACAGGAAAAGATGAATCCTCCTTTCAATCTGTCACATCCGGTGTTTCGAAAGGGTTTTATTGTTTTTGCGCTATGTAAACAAAATTTGCGTCGACAGGAATTCAACAGCTCAAGTTTTTGCAGCCGATTGTGTCATCTATCGGCCTATAATTCTTCCTAGTGACCAGCTAACGATACAAATTTACCTGGATAAACTGAATAATCGGTGAGCTCAATGGCAAATGAAAATAACGCAGACAAAACCGAACTCATGAGATTTAGCACACGAATATCTTCTTATTCATATACCATTGATTCTGAGCCTACATGCACTCAGTGCCCATCGCGTAGCGAAGGGAGGCCCGGGCCATACACAAGCAATACGGGAGTCGACCCTCTACAGCCTACACAAATGCGGCGTGTTAGCCCGGGCGAGCTGCCACAACAGCCGCCGCAATCGTGAACAAAGAACATCGGAGCAGCGTTTCACTCCCCCGAAACAATCACAGCGAAGCCGAGGAAGCGGCTATAGCCATCGCGCTCTCCCTAAAAGGAGTTGAAGTCAGTGATCGACTTTCAACAGTCGTGTCGCAGCTTCTCAAGTGGAATTATCGCGCAGAATCATCGATAAATATTCGGGTGCCTCAACATTCCTATTGGGTCGGATTACCAGCGAAGTTGCTTAGGCTACATAGATGGGCTGCATACATGGGCTGCATACGTTATGAAATCATACAAAAAAAATGTAAATACGGCACTACACTACACCGACACAAGCACCGCCGCGGTCACCGCACCACCTCCCATGCCGCCTGCCGCAACCGCTGCTGCAGCCGCGCCGGCGCCTCTGACGCGCGTCACGTTATAACCACAGAAGCGCAGGCCACGTGCACAGGCACCGTCATCACACTCATTTCCCATCTCATTATTCGTCAAACAGGATTTAAAATAAAAAAAGCGCACAAAGGCCAACTTGCCAAACTAATTGCTAATGTATGCATGTATCCGTATTATTATGCACAATAAAGAACTCGCGAATTCTCGAATTCTTGAAGTTTCTTGCAATATATATAGTGTCTCTCTTACAACGCCTAAATTATGTGGTTCTATTTAAACCGAAGATATTAAACTTATTTTTGGAAGTCGGCAGAGTGCTTGAAGCTTGCTTCTCTTCCGCTACGGGTCCAGTCCGGTATTTTACTATCTCCGGAATAGGCCCACGCATTCTTATCCATACGACATGGGATGGACGTAAGCCGGCCTCCCTCCTCTCCCCCTCCCCCCGAAAACGCATGCGGGGGATGCATACGGGCAACAGAGGTAAACAGCTTCGTGGTAAAAGACGCCAAAGAGACCAGTCATGGTCATCTGCGTGCGAGCTCACCAGGACATTACAGGCAACGATATCGCCAACTTCGTGGTTCAAGATTTGAAACGCCAAGCGGAAGCCGAGGAATCTGAGTCCGAGGGCATGCACCCTGTAGTCTCGTACCAAGACATCACACAAAATTGAAAGCTAACTCACAGAACCTACCTACGCCTCTCCAAAGCTACATTTACATGATGAATATGTTTATTCTCCCTCTCTCTCTGATCCTACAGAGGCAGTCGATTTTCAAAGTACATTTAACTGGAAACCTTTGATAGAATAGTGCATGCAGACATTATATTTCTAATACCTGTCGAAAGTTTGAATTCCTTCGTCTTTCCTTGCCTCCCGCTAACAAAAAAGAAATTATGGGGTTTTACGTGCCAAAACCACTTTCTGATTATGACGGAAACTTCAGAAACTTGGACCCCCTGTGGTTCATTACCGTGTACCTAAATCTAAGCACACGGGTGTTTTCACATTTCACCCCCATTGAAATGTGGCGCCGTGGCCGGCATTCGATACGGCGACCTCGTGCTCAGCAGCCCAACGCCATAGCCACTAAGGAACCACGGCGGGTCGCGCTAACAAAAACACGAAACTTTTTGCCTACGCTTCCATTATATGCTCAAAAATCAAATATACTTGATTTATATGGAGCCACCATCAATTGTATCTATCCCGAAATTGTGTGCTCCAATAAAGCAGCTAGTTTTATGTTAGGACGTTACTCCACATATACAGGGTGTTTCAGCGACACTTCCAAAATTGCTTAAAGGTCGCCTGTGGTAGACATCACAATTCTAGTTCATAAGCTGGTCTACTCGAAGCGGCGGACAATACTTGCACAAGAATTTGAGATGCAAAATTGACTAATTAATAAACATTCAGTAATTATGTGTTTGACTAATTACATTATGGCCCATATTGCAATTTACGAATTATAGCCATGGATTTCGCAATGCGGATTCACTTGGAACGAATTTTTAACATCACACCAGTTTCGAGATAATAATTCCGCAACATTGCGAAGAAATGTATTGGCGCTCCCGTTAATTTGTTAACAAAACGTTGTTTCATGCACTGAAGCACGTAATTTCGCAATTTCTATGCCCCGCAACGCACGATTATCGAATTGTTCGATGCATTAGCCTTATAACCTTTCTGGGAGACATTAGTCTTAACGGGATATTTCGATTCATTATGCTGTGTTTTGGGGTGTGCTTAGTGTATGTTATGTTTCTGTTTCGTGGTGTGTGCATAGAGGTCATCTCATTTGCCATCGTTCCCGTCTGGAGTAGCATGCTTAGAGCATCGCTAGGCAGACCACTCCAGTATACAGTAAAGAGCCTCTCTCTCTCTCTCTCTTACATAAATAAAGCAAAATAAAGGAGACAGGAAGGAGCGTAAATGCCTTTCGCTCTCTTATGAGGCGCCCTTTATAAGTGGCGTCGTAAGATTTGTCGCTTTCCACCGCAGGGGAGGGACAAAACTCGGCCCTCACTAATTGGCGCTAGGAAGCTCTTCCATGCTTGCCTACGCGGACAACGTTATACACTTGTGCCTGAATTACGAGCACCACATGTTCAGGCTACACGGCCACTTGGAATTTAGAAAAACGCAATCTATTGCGGCGCACTTCGCTCCTATGGCATGAACCGCACGCGCCGGCTACAAAATCGAGTTCTGGGGTAGGACGCAAATATATCAGGCTTATTTGTTTTCAACGGTCTTCAGGTGGTTTCTCGGCAATTTTAACTAGGTTTAAGACTGCGCAGCAGAGCTTCCTTAAAAAAAAATGGTACAGCTAAAGAAAACACCCTCTATAATATCTTACGTACAAACAATCATCGCGATGTTCAGGACACGCTTTTATAATATTGGTTCTGACGAATTTTGAGTTCGTCTGATCTTGCTCCTCTTCATCATTATTTTTTTTGTTTGCTCAGTCAGCTCATGTTTGGAACGCGCCACAATCCCGTTTTCTTAGAATCCGTCTCGAATATTGTCCTCCAACGTTCTTCTACATACGTTAGCTTGCACCACTGCGCTGTTCGCAAAGCTCCTCACGTGAAAGACGTCTCCGACCAAAAAATTGGAACGCAGGTTGCTCCATTCGCACTGGGCACCGAGCGAGCATAATCAGCTGTTGCATCGTTCTCATGGAACGCTCGCACATTCTGCTCAATATGCAGCTCCACTCGGGCCGAAACCTAGTTTCAAGTAACTTGCGCGGAAAAACCAACAAAGCCTTGTGGAAGACGCTGCTTTGTGCAATGCTGCGCGTCTGCGCCAGAATATGCCAGGCGTTTTCGGGCTTAGCGCACAAGAAATGAGCCTCCAAGCAGAATTCATACAACTATATAACTGTGCACGCTGAACTTGCAAACTAAAATTGGTTCTCTTCGTAAACTCCTCGAAACCACTCCAAAGAAACCCTTCGAAACACGTGGCTAGTCTTATAGCTCAACTCGAAAAAAGCACAGACTTACTCATCGCTTCTCCGGCTCTCACATTCGGTTACAGTATTTGTTGCTCTGTCGCTTTGTTTCTCTCTTGTGCTTTTTTATTTTATGATACAAAAATACAGAAATCCAAAAGAAAATACTATAATCAATGTGAAGGGAAGATTTCGCGACATGGTTACTCAAACACTTTAATTTCTGCGTCATTGGCGTAAAAAAGAAACTGGTGCGCGTATGTGCGCTCTCGGGCACACGTGTTACACAATGTGACACTCGCAGAGATCGTATAAATTAGTCAGTTGTCGGCGTGTTGGCACGATAGAAGCGTACGTGTGATTGTGGACTACTGGTTAAAGCATCGGGCTGTTCTGCTAGGTGGCCGAGGCTCAATCACCCCACTGGGAACGTATTACAATTGTTTTTTTTTAAGTATGAGCTATTGGGGGAGACAGCAGCAGCAACCAGCAGCCATGGTCATGTAATCCTGGGAGAATACCCAAAGAAAGCTTCGCTCCAAATGCGGTGGCAAACAAATTGAAGTCAAGAAAGAAAGAAATCATGCAGCTTCCTCGAGAAAAAAACATCTGGGCCCATAGTCACCAACACTTCTTAGGCAAGAATTGTTCGTAAGGGAAAACTACAGGCAATCCTGATGCTGGACTTATTATTGGCGAAGGCGGGCAGCCAATGTCAAAGAGCACTTGCGAACGAAAAATTTTGTGAATTCGATCCCCGGAGCATAATTCAGAAAAAGTTCTTGCTCTAGAATTGTTCGGGAGAAAAAACTTCAGCCAATCGTGATGCTGGACACACTATTAGCGAAAGCGAGCGGCCAATCGCAAGGAGCCCTCATTAACACGGAGCTTTGTACTTCATGATTTCCACCACAGTTTACCTGCTGGAGCACTAGCTTTTCGGGTATTCATAGTCAGTAGTGGTTGTGAGTTCCGTAACTAACATTCGCTGCTACAACAATGCGAGATTTATTCAATTCGCTTATAAGTTAACTCGAAGATCACAGAAATGAGATGCCTGTGGGCATTGCATATTGCGCAGCACTCTACAAACGATCGTGAGATTGATAACGCCCTATGTACGTGATATAGGAAACGTAAGAAAGCCAGGAAGAATGCAGAGTGCTAAAAGTAAAGAAGCAGATCAATAGCCTTCCTATTCTTTGGCAGAAGTAGGGAACGTTGCATCTTGTTCGGTTCGATCACTCTTCCCAGAGGAATGAGCGTACTGTTCGCACCAAAAGCAAGTAACGCCTAATCTGGGAGCAAACGTTCATTATGGCCCCATGTAGCGTTATTTTTTTTCCTGCTTCATTTAATCTTTGTATCCTGTGGCTGGCTCATTAGCAGTGACTGATGGCATTGTAGTGCTGTCCATCGTTAGGGACACGACTGCGAAACATGAAGTGAAAAAAAGAATGAACATTTGGTCTAGGCCATTAGAGGATACTTCGTCCTAATATTCCCATGCAGTCGCTTGCGTCAGCATTTGCTTCGGTATCAATTAGATTGGACATTCTGCGTCACTGAACGACGGCTTCCTGGATCTAGAACAGAGAAGCCTGTCGCAACACACGATGATCAAATGACCACATCGGCGCCCTTCTGCCTGGTCGTTCTGTGTCTTTTTCTCATATCTTAGTTAGGTCTGCGCAATCTTTGAGTCGTGCTGACTGTGATTTCCCTGAATTTCTTTTCCGGTTATTCTTAATCGCTGCTCGAGGGTTTAGTGTCGGTGGTAGTCATATTATTTTCCAGTGCTTTCATAAGTTAGTAACCAGAACTCAGCGCAACCTCTATTTAGGGTAATTGTGAACGACAGCCCTAATAAATCGGCTTATGGTAGCGCGATTAAAAGACAGGACAAAAAAAAAAGACACACAGGGCCGCGCACAGCGCTCTGTGTCCCTGTGTGCCTTCTTTTGCACTGTCTTTTAATCGCGCTACCGTAAAACTATTCAAGATGCACTACCAACAAGCCCACATTGCAACCCCCGGGAACTTTATTTCTAGAACATCGGGTCCCTTTATGCAGGAGCTTTGAAAACCAGAAGAAACAGTAGCGCTGTGCATGTCTCTTTGTGTCTTCTTTTGTACTGTTTTTTAATCTCGCTACCATAAACCTATTCAAGATGCGTTACCAACAAGCCCACATGGCTACCCCCGTGGACAGTCATAAACTGCTGATGTTGAACCTTCAACGTACGATTCAGTCGAAGCCACCACTTCTCCCGGACACTATCATCCGACGCGGAAGCGTTTTGCAGCAAAGAGACCAGGAAATCATTATCGCAAGCATATGAAAGTGGATGGTCAATGACAAACGTTTGTAACAAACGAAAAACTCTGTGAGATCGGCCATCGCATTATGAACTCTGCCGTTGTAGAGACGCAACGTTCCAACAGAGGTTTAATGTAGCCAGGATGAAATGGATTGAATGTGAGCTACATATTGTTTTGGTTTATATAAAGAAGAAGAACTGTAGCTGGGTAGGTCACGTTATGCTTAAAATTGGCCACACACCAGAATCAGGGAATGAGCGCTAAGGACAGAGAAGTTACCTTGAAAGCGACAGATACTTAGAGTGATGATCAAAAGAATGTTGTAAGCATTGGGTGAACAAGACTTCATGCAGGACAGGTGCAGTTGGAGAGCTCTGGCAAAGTCGTTTGCGCTGCAGCAGCACTGAAGTAGGCTAAAGAGTGGTGACAAAATAACTGTTACTGCTATTGCTTTTTCGCTATTAGGGGTGACTATTATTACGACGCAAGTCGAACAGTCAACGTGTTCCGCCAACCTTTAAAATGAATGTACCAATGCGTATTTGCCTATCAATAAATTCATTTTACGCATGCCCACACCATGCAGTGGATGAATGATAACGAGAGACCAAGACGCAGAAAATAAGGCGAGGGGTGTCGCCGAGTGCCTTTGACAGAGCGGGCTATTTTTATGAAGAGCAATTGATTCAAAAGTTCCAAGTACAACAGTATCACAGTAGGATGGGGGGTAATTGATTCCACAGCACCAAGATATGAGAAAAACTTGGTAAGAAGATTTCATGCCGTTATGTCTTTATAGAGAGCTTTCCTCCTTACCTTTTTTGTTATCACCTCTTCTTTTGTGGCTTAGTTCACACTGAAAGAATTAACATCTCAACGAAATATAAACGGGCTTCCACGGTGTCAACAAACAAACAAACAAACAAACAAACAAACAAACAAACAAACAAACAAACAAACAAACAAAAAGACAGACAGACAGACAGACAGACAGACAGACAGACAGACAGACAGACAGACAGACAGACAGACAGACAGACAGACAGACAGACAGACAGACAGACAGACAGACAGACAGACAGACAGACAGACAGACAGACAGACAGACAGACAAACAAACAAACAAACAAACAAACAAACAAACAAGCAAGCAAGCAAACAAACAAACAAGCAAACAAATAAACAGACAAGCGAAACACAACAATAAGTTTATATATCGCAATCAGAGTCTTATAGCTCACTTCTTGTCTGTTCTTGACGTTTACCAGACCTTCATACTGTCTCTGCATTTATCACGTTGAACCTGATTTCTCTGAAGCTGCGCGCATCAGGAAACAAAGATGAGAGAAAAGCTACAAAAAAGGAACAAGTGCATGATGCGTTACCCTTCGATCCTCTTTAAGAAGCATTGCGATATCTTTGAGTAAAAGCGTCAAACCAGGCAGTAGAAAACAAAGCTCCTACTCTGCGTTCCCATACTCTAGGGATTGCCTTTGAAAAGCTGGCTTGCAGCTTCAAAGTATCCCAGGAAGCTATCCCAACGGATTTTTCACCGTGTTATAAATGCGTAACTGTCTCTTATATACCCTTTTCTGCCGGATAAATTTAGATGCCTCTCTGATCTAGCATCGCAGAAACACAGCACTCCCTTGCGTGCAGTTTCGATAGCAATCTTAGGAGCCGACGCAGTGTCAATCGATCGCTGTCTCACGCGTCCCGAAGAGGATGCGTCGTTGGGGCCGTGGCTGCAGAAGATCTTAACGGCGTCTTTGTTGAGACGGCTGCATGCTGCCGAAGGGGCTGTAGGCCTTTAAGTGCACGCGCGTGCGCGTGCGAGAGAGAGGGAGAGAGAGAGAGAGGTATATAAGGAAGGCAGAGATATTAACCAGTCAAGAGTCTGGTTGCCTACTCTACGCTGGGGGAAGGGAGAAGAGAAAGCGAAAAAAGACAGAGAGAAAGGGGGTATAGAGACGTGCACGAAAAGGGCTACAGAGTCAAATGCGCGTGTACAAGCCAGGCGTTCTCAGAGGGCACAAAAGCGCCTTCACGGCCTTCTGAGCCGATGATCGGTGGGGATGGTGTTGTAGTATTGCCTATTCACTCAGAAGACGATCATCCAGTTTCCTGAATGCGTGGGACATATATTGTCTTTGTGCTTCAGATTGAAGAAAATGGCATAATAAATGGCCAGTGTTCTCCTCGCATTCGTAGATATTACATGCAGGACTATCAGCTATTCCAATTAGTGAAGAATAAGCTTTCGTGAAGGCAACTCCCAGCCACAAACGGCACTGAAGAGACGCTTCGCGTCGGTGCAGTCCGGCCGGAAGTCCAAGTTGTGCAGGCTCGTGCACCTTGTATGAGAGGTATTGCACTCAGCTAAGGAGAGCGTGCGTTCTTGAATGCGACGTTTTCTCGCAGCGTCGGTCCATGAGAGAGGAATGGGGAAGCAGCGGCCTTCTTTGTTGGATGTCCATGCTGTCTTGTCTACGTAATCGTTTCCAACGATACCGCAATGACCTGGTATCCATTTTCTTGTAAAAGAGGAGTAAACTAAGTTGCTTGAGTGCAGATGGCACTAAGTCTGAATTTTTCGGAAGTCCTGGAATTTTTAGGTTTACTTGAGTACGGCTCACACACCATAGAAAAATTGAAGGCTTCTTGCATACAATACATATAGAAAGAAAGCAATGCAAGGACTCACAGGCTCCAGAAGTTTAATATCGGCAGCCGTAAATTATACCGAGTTAGCACGCATCACATTATACGCAATCGCCAGAGAAATGACACTGTTCACATAATCAAAACGGGGACACCGTTGCGTTAAATTGGACTTTTGCAATTGTTATGTTGGGTTGCACTGTTGCGTCAGCTTGGTTACTTGTTTAGTACTCATCGCTTACAGCGCACTAGCTCATATTGACATGAAATGCAGCAGCAGGAATTAACTGCTTAGAACCCCACCCTCTGATCTCCCAGATAATTCCAATGTAATGTGCTTAGTCCCACATAGCGTTGAATCAAACACAGGGCTAAACAAATTTGTTGTAAAAATAGCCCATACTTTTTTAGTGCACTGTAAGAACAACGAGAATTCCGAGAAGTCTTTTTGAGGGAGTATCTGCCTGTTCCATATTTAATTCCCTTTTCCAGAGCACATCGGTCCCTTTGAGAGAGAGAGCAGAATAACGCCCCCCCCCCCCCCCGACAGAATTTATTAGTCCAGCGTAAGTGAGTGCTAGCATGCTTCCTCAGAGTGCTAATACTCTCCCCCACAAGAGAAGCAGTACTCCCCCAGACCGAGTGCTTCTACTCCTCCAAACCGAATGTTTCTACTCCCCCAAACAGAGTGCTTGTACTCCTCTTAACAGAGAGATTGTACTCCTTCACAGCAGAGTGCTAGTATTCTTCCCAATAGTGTGAAAGCACTCACGATGTAGAGCCATGGTCATGTTAGAAGGGATTCCGAATACTTACTTATGGGGAATATTTGCTTCTTTCATAAGCAAATCTTGCACTTATGCTTGATGAATACAATTTAATCTGCTGTCGCTGAGTTACCCAACTGAAAAATTTTGTTTCTCCTAAAAGGTCAAAATCTTTACTGATCAGTCACAAGACAAATTGAGTAATATTTCGAGAAACATACTGATACGCACACATAAAATCAGGTTACGATGATGTCCATAAACTTAACTGCATATCTTCAAATCAAACGTAAATATATTTTCCAAAGTTTCATCAGTATTGCAGTGTAAAAACAACCCTTATTTTCTATTGGCTTTATCGTTTCAAAAATAAAGTATGAACTGGAAAGTTAAACATAGTGAAAACGTGCTCAAAGTCACAAAATATTGACACTACGATCGATGAGAAATATACGCCACATTGCTAGCCAGTAAACCCATTTCTAGCGCAAAATGTATACACTTATATGGCAGAGGTTACCACATGAGCTGCAAAGCACGAGGCTTGCAATGCAGATTAATTGGGCAAGAAACTGTTTTTCGTGTCATATTCTAAGACAGCAGCTCATTTGACGACGTCCTGCACAACGTAAGGATGTTCCTGACTAAAAGTACGGTGCATTTAGAAATGTGTCGTATATTCTCATATGAGGCCGCAGGTCTAGTCTTGGTTACAAATATTTATTCATGTATGGGGTGCACGCCATTTTTTCTAAGTATGTATCTTGTAGTGGTCCTGTATCAATATCCCACCAGGTCTCAAAGCGGTACAGAAGCCTATCATATTTCCTATGCGGTTGGCGTCTTCCCGAAAGTATTCTCCTGGTGCCGTTGAGATTGAGCCTTGCACTCTCTCACAAATAAATAAAATTAAACTTACAATATTTAACGTGTATCAAAATGAGTATAAAACTGGAAGGAGCAATGGCATTAAAATCTTGCGCATCAAATTTCTTGTCATATATGGTAGTCTTTTGTTCCCCATTACGGTATGAACGCTATACTTCTAAGGAGCAGCTTGCATACTTACATGATCAACTATCGTGACTAGTTGAAAATTCAGTCTAACTGAAGTATAGCATGGCTTCAGATGTGATGAATGTGATGCATGACAGGCGACATAGGCATAACTACAGGCAGGGCAATGCATGAAAACGACAAACGAAGAAGTAAATCATGGATTGGGAAAGGCAGCGTCATGTTCTACATATCCCTTCCATGCCCGTGGGTTTTGCATGCGGCTGTGCATATACTTGCACAATGAACCAACCACCTGAAGCTGAAGCTTTTTTCCTACTGAAGTGGTTAAGGTACACTAAAGTAAGCAAAATTATCGCACTTCACAGAATCCCAACTTCGTCTCAAAACCAGTATATATGTGTCTGGGAAGACTAGCGCAGTTCCTCACTGTGCACTTACATTAAGTCCAGAAATTTACTATGTGCGAAAATGCTTTAATTTTATTTTGCCTTACAAAAATTATGTCTGCAAAACCCATCATTCCAAGGGGATTTTGCTTGATTAACACTGTATGCTCACATACGCCTATTGATGAGCAAATGTTGCACGCAGATGCTTTCGCAGTTCTCTGCATTGAACACATCCCTGCTTCCACTAGCATATTTGGCTGGCAAGTAGATCTAGTCAGCCTAAGGAAAATCTCAAATACCTGCCAGAAGTGCACATAAAAATATTTCACAGGATCGAGAAACCCCCATTTTACATGTTCAAAGCTAATTTTTCAATTGCAAGCGACTCTGTTGCTTCTAATTAACGTAGGGTGCGCACCATGGTGTACAAAGCTGTTAAAAGCCTTGCTTCTTGCTCTCGCTTCGGGAACACAGGCACAGTGCTCGCTGCAGGTATGTATTATGTCAATAAGTAAATTAATGCGATTGCAGCACTATTTTTTGCCCCATGAATATATCTGTTGATAGGCAAGATAAAAAGTGGTCACTTCTCACAAAACTAATAAGCTTTTCGCTAAAACATATTTACAACTTTTCAATGAAACTTGCTCCTATATGTTTGTTTCCTGAGAGCATGCTTAGTCTTGACTTTCCCATCAGAAACATTACAAAAAGTTTTATGTCAAGATGACTGCCAAGAGCCCGTGATAATTTTCATCTTGGTGTAAGATACTTTCTTTTGAAAGGTTTGGTGACATATAGTCAAATGGTATTGCCCCACTATACCCACATTCTAGTTTTCTCATCTAAATTACATGGCAATGCATTTTGATGCTTTGCAGTGCGCTCCCCTGCAACATGTGGAGTCATGCTGGGCTGGTTCCTTGACAGCCTTGTGTCCTTTGCAGCTGCCTTCCTGCGTTATATAAAGCAGGTGCCTGAAAAATATCGTGTGCACAAGTCAACACGAGGACATGGTTAAAACCACATCAAGATGGTCAAGAAATAAGGTAATTCCACAAGAAGGAAGTCTTAGCTTTTAGTCTTCCTAGTGAAATGCATGCGAAACATCTAAATGTCTGCAATAGTCAATTGCTAAACTAACTTCAATTTTTACAGTTAAGAAAAGAAAGAAATAACCAACAGTTCACCTTCGTTCAGCAACAATGTTACAATACTCCTACCAATAAATAAAATATTGGCCATTGTGAGATGCCGTAAGTCTGTCATTAGTCTGATGTGTTACAAATGCCACTTGTGACACATCCTACCTACCATCTCTGGTTGTGCCACTGCTCAAGCCATAATTTGAGGATCATATCTGCAAACATGATGCGCAGTAGGGATGAAACTTTGGTCCTCCAGCTCAATGAATATTACTGGGTGTGCCTATAAGAATGAGCAACAAGGCTTGTTATGACAAGCTTACCCCCATTTCAAGACTAACAAGAAACAGTTCACTGCGGCCTCCATCTAAGCTCACTAACAGACATGAACTTATTTTAATTTATAAAGTACGCAATGGGGAGGTGGGAGGGAGGGACGGAGTTCATTTGTGACAAACTCTATTATTGCTGCAGTTTGAAATCTAGCATTTTACATTCTTGAAAGCGCGTAAAAGTTGCAGTTAGACCACAGTTATTACGTTATTAGACCAACTCTTTGTTTTGTGTACGGCAGACGACTGGTAACACAGAATAAGAGTATAGATTTATATTGATTCTTTATTTATCCATTCAAAATATGAAAGTGATAAACACATTTCGATCTTCCATGCAATAGAAAAATGCAAAGAATACGCTTGTAACCCCCCGAGGAAAGGCGATTTATCTGTTCATATGACTTAACTGTGAAGCGCCAACTCATATCAGCAAGTGCGCAGGCATGTCCAAAACAGTGAGTGTATGCAAAACGCCCCTGCGGCTGTAATTTAACTCAGTAGCCGTTATATTCAATTCCGATGAATAACTCACCGCTTGACAATTCAGCGAGTTCGTACACATAAGCACCCTTTCACATTCGCACCGTGCTCGAAAACCGCAACACGAAACAAAGAAGGAAGGAAGGAAGGAAGGAAGGAAGGAAGGGAGGAAGGAAAGAAATCAACTTTATTCGAGGTCCTGCAGGCCACGAGAGCTTTGAGCTCTCATGGAGTGGGCGTCTCCCACGACGGAAGCGGGAGGTTGAGTTTCCTGGCGGGGTCGTGGACCTGCTGGACGGCCCAGAGTTGGGTAGCTAGTTTTTCGCTCCAGAGTGCTTCTTCAAAGTTGCGCTTGTCCTGTTCGCAGTTTATGTGAGCTTGCGAGCACGGCCAGAGTAAATGATAGACATTAAGGGATGTATTGCAATTGGTGAATAAGAGTTGTCGTAGAGCTCAGGCATGTAATGGTGTAGTCTGTTTTGCGTGGGGTATGTGTCTGTTTGTAGCATTCTTAGTGTAACCGCTTGAACTCGAGTGAGCGTGCGGTGTGGCGTGCTATACTCTCTGGTTGTAGGTAGTAGTGTTTCGTGATTTCATTGTATGTAGTGGGGGCGTCCTTGTTCCCCGAGTGGTCGGGTGAAGCCGCGCGGTCTGTAAGCGCGCGCGCAGCCTCATGCGCCGCCTCGTGAAGGTTGGGGACGTCGCTGATCTTTGGTCCTAAGTGTGCTGGGAACAAGTATATGACGTGTTTTTTAATCTCTTTCTTTGTAAAAATTCTGAGAGCCTGTGCGCAGACCGTGCCCTTTTGGAAAGCCGCTGTAGATATGGGAAAGATTGTCGTTGGTGAGCGCAACAGCGATCGCAACCTGTTCGGCCTGTTCGGCTTCCTAGTAATTACCGTGGCTGCATGTCTTGTAGATCCGCGCCCGTCCACAACCACCACACGAAACAAATTGGACATAAATCACGTCATTTCAATACATGAGCAAAAATAGCTCAGTCTTATTCAGCCTAAAATATAAATTAGTCATACGTTTTCAGTAAGTTCGTGATTACGCGCCCAACTGACTTCATGCAGCATGCAGCTGAATGCCTGCGGCAAAGTTTCTAACTAGCACTGACGCTTCAAGTTACTTCAGTGCTCGTAGATTACCTATTCGCAAAAGACACCGTTAAGCGCGCGGCTTATTACAACGAAAGCATGCCGCCAGCAAGGTGACACCTTCTTTTATGTGACTCGCTACTTCGAAAGCGTTCCGTACACAGTAGACTGCCAAATTGAATAAATTCGAACACACAAAACTAACGCTAAGCACACTCCGCATAGGCTCGGAATCATGGGCTGGTAAACAAACTCTTTTATGTGTCCCCTCGCCTCACATCTTATTGAACCTACCATGGTTCAGGCAGCGTTTGCGATTTTCAAAGCTCTTACAGATGTCGGTAAGTGATAAAATCACATACAGTTATCGCGACGACTGACCTTTTTGACTGACATCGAGAGACGCAGCGCACTTGCCTATGCCGCTGTCAATCGCATCGGCTAAACGTCGCGACTACTGCCTGGCGACAGCATGTTAATCACGCAGAATGTGCACCTAAGTTAGCATTCACTTACCGTGGAAGATTTTACGGTATATCGAACGAATGACGAACGACCGTCCTGTTCTCGCGGCGACGCGAGATCGCTGACACACGATCTACGTTGGATATGCTTGGGTCCTTCCCGCTGGACGGATCGTCTTTCTCCGTTGCTGTGCCGTTCCACGATTTGCGCGCACGTGGTGGGGCAACTCCGAGTGAAAAAGCAGAGCGCCGGCTCTGCTTTCCTTTGCATTGTGGCTGCCTGTTCTGCTAAAAACAAAACAGTGCGCTCTTTGCTCAGCTTGCATGAGTGATACATCGCCGCGCTCAGGGCCAGACTCCTACAGTTGAAGCAGGCGCTTACGCTATGTTTTGTTCTCTATTGGCGCAAGAGTTCAACGGGCATTCTACTCTCTTTCACAAGAACACAATGAAAAGAGTATTTCCCTCTCTCCTTGCTGAAGCAGTGAGCAATGCATTTCACTCCACTCGACATTTTGCTAGAGTAAAACAATACTTTGAAGAGTAAATCGGCCCCTTTACTCTTGCCATGCTGTCCCTAGTTTTTAGAGTGCGTCAGTTTCAAAAAGAATGTTCAATGGTTTGGAACAGTTTGGGTTGATCGCCACTGATGCAGCTTCCAGACATTCTTTGTACAGGGGGAGGGGTGAGGGGGGATAGAGAAACTAGTAGTGATTTCTCAGCCTCTGATCTTTAACTTATCCAGCAAACAGTGCCGGTGATCGCACGCTAAGCTCGTGTATTTGGAGCATGACATTTGTTACTTGCTTCGATAGATTCGAATTGGGGCGTTCAGTGACTGATAGACTGATGGAGTGCAACGCTACACGAGAGAGACAGAAAATGAAAGGCAGGGCCAGGTTAACCAGGCGGCGCTCGGTTTGCTACCCCACACTGAAAGAGGTGAAACTGGAAGAAAAAGGAAAGAAGGAAAGAAAGGGATAACCACTAATGCACGCGCACTCCCAACGTTCGCCGTGCGTTAAAAAATGTTTGCTTAGGCCAGCCATTTTCAAAAAATGCAAAGGGTTCTCACGGGTTTCTGCACAAGAGACGAATTTTTCCAAGGCTTGTGAAGGCTGAGAATCGTGAACGATTACCTTTGTTATTCGTTCGCATAGGCTCGAACTCAAAGCTTGACAGGAATACTTGACTGTTAAACGCGGCTCGCTGGAGTGAATCTAGCAAAGGTGACTAACGAGTGTCTAAAGCCCCCCTCGTGTGATAGGCGCCTTTCTTACTTTGCGAGCTAGTATTAACACAAGTGGTCATACTCACGGTATTCATGCAGTATTTGCTGTTTACAGTTCTAACTATAAGAATGCGGCAGTTGACGTGTTCTGGACGTACACAAACTGCTTTAAATATGGTAATGAAATGCTTTATCAGATATAAGACTTCTGGATTGTGCGAGTTCGACGAAGTTATTAAAACGTAAAGGGCGCGCGTCAAATGCTATGAAACTCTTCATTATAACCAACTTTGACTGCATAATTCACCCTTATTAATACACATGCCTAGGTGTAAAGGCAGCCATTTTGGTCCAACAGTATAATGATGGTATTGCCAGAGCTATTGAAGGCGTCCTGAAACACTTTTCGGGCTTGGTGAAAAAAAAAAAACACAGTCCGCAATAGCATACGCTCTTGTGCAAATCTTAGCCAAATTTTGCAGTCGTGCGCGAGGCGGAGAGCTCACAAGCCGAGCGCGAAGTTTCCATATTCTCAAACGCTATCTTTTTAAGAGAAGCCTGCTCCTCACTCCTTTCTGGACGCTTTATAGATTTCCATACGCGGCTGCAATTGGACAATAGATGACCTCAATCAAGAAGGGTGTTTGGATCGGTGCACTTCCTGCTGTTACTGCGTGTATTTATTGACGAAGTTAAATACAAGGTTGAAGTAAGCGAAATTCTGCTTTCGAATTTCGATAATATTTACGTACTTCCGGAAGAAGCCGACTTTCGTCTGCTCACGGTCGGACACGGCCACCTGCGTAGGAATTAAACTGTGGCCATCCTGCTTATCGGTGTCGTAGCCGTTGGGTCTCGCTGATTTCGACTAGTTTCGAATACTCAACTAGCTTTGAACCGAATGTAACTTAAGGTAAGACCCCACGTACGCTTGCCAGCGCGTGCTCACTTCTGACCGCATCTAGTTAGGTGACTTGCAGACTTCGCTTCGCATTTACTTATTGATAGCACTTCAAAATCCCAAGTTGAATGTAGCTACCATCCGTAGGTCGAGCTGGTGCAGCACAAAGCCGGTCCTCACCACGTAGCACGGCCAGACTGAACATATGAGCCTGGGTATGCTTCAAGTCTTGTCGTGCACAAAGCAAACGCTGCGCAAACACACTACAGTTACATGTAGCCGCGGTCTGCAATGTAGCGTAGATACTCCTGTCGGGGCGGCGTGCTGCGACGAGTCTGCTGGCTGAGCGCACTGCTGGTCCCTGAGGACAACCAAGTTTGGCGCATCGTAGGCCGCACAGTCGGAAGTAGTGGCGTTTACGTAAACATCTAAAATCAAAGTTGAACTGCTCCCCGCGGTTACGCTCAGTAGGCGAAGCGTTGTGGGCACGACCCGCTCTCCGCAGTCTCTTTCGCAGTGCAAGTCATTGAAGAAGGAGAGGAAGCACCGCTTATGGGATGTTTGATTGTCAATAACTCTGCTTCTGCTAAAGGCACTTAGGCAAATTTTGCGATAAAATTTTCTCAAATAGGCTAGTTTAACCTCAAATGCTAATCTCAACTTCGATAAAAAGTGGTTCAGGGCCTCTTTAAGGACTGTGTATGTTGGAAACTATACTTGGCAATCTTCATCAATGACTAAATATGCTAAACAATATCTGTAAATTAAGAAAAATGCTTTGCATAAAACAATACAACGACTGAATGCGATTAGGGGTCTCAAGGTTCCGGAGAAAGTGATTTCAGACGTAGAAGAACCTTCGATTAAGAGTGGCAGATGGTTTAACATTGGTTGTGGTTTTAGCTGTAAACCTAAGATGCTTTAAAGCATGTCTTGAGGCTCTTTATAATTCCATCAAATAATGCCGCTTTCAGAAAAATTTTAGAAATTGCAGCGCCCGTCCTTGCTTGTTTTGTTGATGCGTTTGTGTCTATCCACCACAACACCACAGCAGTCAGTCCTCCTAAAATACGTTTCATCAATCATGTGTGGCTATGGAAGGCACGTGCACCTTGGATACTTTCGGTGTCGAAATGGTGCTTTTAATTTAACATAAAAACACTTATGAAATCGCCATTAACATTTTTCAGCGCAACTCGCGCAAGGCTTTGAGCCGCTGAAAGCAACTATTATCAAGAAAGTTTCCAGTGCTTTTATGCGCTGATAAAGGCGACGCACTAAGAAAGAAAGAAGGAAAGAAAGAAAGCAAGAAAGAAAGAAAGAAAGAAAGGAAGAAAGAAAGAAAGAAGGAAAGAAGGAAAGAAGGAAAGAAAGAAAGAAAGAAAGAAAGAAAGGAAGAAAGAAAGAAAGAAAGAAAGAAAGAAAGAAAGAAAGAAAGAAAGAAAGAAAGAAAGAAAGAAAGAAAGAAAGAAAGAAAGAAAGAAAGAAAGAAAGAAAGAAAGAAAGAAAGAAAGAAAGAACACACCAAAGCTGAAATATAAACAACGTCGACAGGTGATAGAATAGTTTTTGCCCACAGCTTGACAAGATGAAAGAGGCACTTCAGGGCAAGCTAAGTTGGCTTTATGCAATAACCTTACGCGTGAATTGCTCAGCGCAGGTATTTGGTTTTCTAGCCGGCTCACTTTGCTTCGTTTTTTACCAAGAAGAGTGTGTTTTTACATAATCGCTGAATTACGGGTACATACTCTTTTTCATACATCGCGAAAATAATAATAGCAGTAATCTTCACAGATGAGGGCGTCTGTATTGTTTGGACACCTTACCGCCCCCAACACCATCCAACCTTCTCAAGGAAGAAAACGAAGTTAGTTTGAAGGTGATTTACTCTTTTTTTTTTCAGTCGCCCTCGCAAGCGTTGAGAACGCTCTCCCTATCTTTCATGCACCTGCAAAGGCATGGCGGCCTTCACACGATGGCGTTACATTTCCCGCTTATTTTCGTTAAACGCCCGACACATCGCGCTCCTCGTGAAAGGCAAAAATTTTTCTTTATCAGGTGTCAGTGCAAGCGAGGTGCGATTGGCTTAGCGGAAATCCAGCAGGACATTCTCGCCGTGCCTCCATTCAGCAAGCACTTTGTTCTCTACCGGCGCCCTCGATTCCAGAGACCATGACAATCCGATTTTCCCGGTAACCTAGTTAGGAGGAAGCCTCTATGGCGCTGAATAGAACACCGTGTGCCGTGTACCAAGAGAATTAGAAGAAAAATTGTGAAAAGAAAGAAGCGTAGCCCAGCCGCGCACCAACCCAGTCACTTAGCGCACCTCTAAAATAAATAATACGACCATCTTGTTTGCCGAAATCCGTTTGTGGCTCGTAAAGTTGAGTGCCGTTGTTTTTGAGATCAACGTGTCTCTACTTTATACTCCAGCAAAAAACAGGCACCCAAACGAAGCCTGTGATTGAGCTTGGTTTGAGAAAATTGATATTGCGTGAGCCGTGAGGTATCGATAAGCTGTGAGGCATATATTAAAATATTTTCATTTATTTTATTTCACGACCAATTACAATTTCTGACACTCTACCTAAGGTGGAGCTGTCGCATCGGAGCGAAATCTATTCTTGCAAACAAATTATTTCTCTTCTGGCAAAAACTTTTGCCATATTAGTAGCACCTGACGCTTAGGACAGGTTTCGTTTATTTCTTCTTCACAAATAATTTCATTCTCCAGATAATTTATCCAGTCTTTCGCCTCCGAGAGCCAGAGAGAGCGAACAAAACAAATAGACTGAAAAAAAAAAGACTGCGAGTTTACTTGGGCTTTATTTCGTATGGCTGCGATAAGCATCAATGGCATGTCCGCAGGAAAGTGCGAAAGCAGAGAAAGAGAGGCAGTGCGAGAAAAACAAAGAAAAACACGTATAAACACTTTTTTTATTGTCTGGGCACGCAGGTGCAGTACACTTATACAGCCAGCCTCAAAATAACAAGCGAAGCATCGGGCAAAGGCTATTAGTGCGAACGTTTTCACGTTGTATTTGATTGTCATTGAATTGTTAATCTCTAAAATATGTACCGTACACTGATAAAAACTTCTGCACGCTAATTTAATGTAATTCTAAAACGCAGGCTTTTGAAGGAATCAGGTCAACGTATCAGGTCAGCGTAATAAAAGCAAATACGCGTTCCTCTTAGAAAACAGAATAAGATAACCTAAATAAAATGAAGGAGAATTATTTCCCACATAATACAATGACTCCATAAACGAATGTAAATACGCAGTCGCTGATTCACATTGGTTCGGGTTCTCAATAAACAATAACTATGCGGATCGAATGTGCTGTAGGAATTGGTTTAAGCGAAGTTATCTTTAGTGCTTGCGAGAAACTTTGTTTTTCTTTAGTGACCACTTGCAAATGTATGGCCCACGACAAAGCTGCGCATGTGTTCAACGGGAAACCCCTCTTCTAACGTAACACTGCGGCGCTCCGACATCACAGACACGTCCGGCAGAAACCAATGTCTATCGCACACGCTACGCGCGGAATCGAACTCGTCCTGCACGACGTGTTTTTCGAACGATTTGTTTGCACCCGCAAGCAACACGGTCTCGTCTCACTGCTCTCCCACCATTACGTATTGATGGTGCCCGGTTTCGCACTTACGACGAAGTGTGCACCCGCCTCGCGCTCCAAGTGATGCTATTATCCAAATTGCCACCATCACCTCACCATTGAGGTTGTAGCTCTGTGGGCTCAATGTCGTGGCTCTGGAGCCAGACTGCCAGCTGAGGTCCTAGCAGATACGAACACAAGGCCGACAAGGGAACCGCAATGCCATGTCGTGTCCAGGCAACAACTACAATGGCTAGACAGCGCAGCTACCCAACAGACCTAGTAGCGTGCCACAGGCTCGTGCCCCTGGTGAGCCATAATGTACGCGCAAGCCCCTACAGCCCCGACCGTTCGTGACTAATCGTGAAACAGCCAACATGAGTGAAGTTGGGAAACCGGCAAAACTGCTCGGATTTTATAAAACAGAACTATTCGACAGGCAACTGCTGGTTTTGCAGATATACACGTGGTCCTCTGAATGATCTGTGTACTGATACCGGAAGAGTTTGCCCGAGGGCTTTCATAATGGGACAAAGCTTGTACATATGAATTGTCTTTACGAGATTGTGGGAAGGCACCGGAAACTTACGCATAATGATTAAATGAGGAGAGGAGCGAGTGCTACGATAATCAACTAAGCATAGAGAGAATGCATTAATTATGAACAGTTCATCCAGAGTAGCGTTCCATGATTGGAGATCTTCATGTACACCCCCGCGAAATTAACGCCGAAGTGAAAAAAGAAAAATGGGGTTGAATCGGCCATATGTATCCTGTCTCTTTCTGAAAAAGAAAATTCTTGCATAGCATAGGGCTAGGAGAAACTGAGTTTTGCTTGGATATCATTGCAATTTATAACATCAGTGTGATGTTTATATACGTATTAGGTGGACAAAGTAACCAGTCAAACTCGCAGTTTTTTTACAATAGAGAATTAGCACTTCGGAGACAGCAGATTACCTGATGGGCCTGTCAAAAACCTTCTGGTTCACTTTTCTTGCTCTAAAGCGCTAATCATGGAGACAAGCAACACTTTCTCTGCAAGAAAAATTGTTCCATTCTTTATAGGAGGTGCGACGTACGAATGTTGGAAATTGGTCGTTATATTGCTTTGGTGTGTAAGAGTAACAACTCTGGCGTACTTATAAACGCTCCATAAAAGGTTCCGAGTAGCACGAGCACACAATTAAAACCCTATCGGTCTTCGTCCTCTTCAACGTCATTGTGCAGACTATACCATGGCATAAACTATCGACCACAAAAGCACCACCCGGTGCTGCCCAGTGTTTTCCCTTTCGAGTCACATGGGTTGATACTGGATATATGGACAAGTTCTGCAACTGGTGACGCAGCCACAGAGAGAACCGTTATTGGAGAAATCTCGTAGTTTGAATCATTCAGTCACTTCGTGCACGACACGATTACAGAGCATTACCTGAAACGTAATCGCCTTAACATTACCGTAACAATATAAGGCGGTAAGTGTGCACTTATCGAAAGTAGGGGAGCACCGCCTATTCAGTAAGACTCAGAAGAGAACACATAATGTTTATGTATTTTTAGTAGTGGCTCATCATGAACAAAGATGACAGCAAGCACTTTGAGTACGTCCTGGGAATCAATTGTCTTCACTGTAGTGAAATCTTTAGACGAAGAAAGATGATAGCTACGTATATTACCGCGCAAGGAAACAAGGAGATGGACATGCGTTATCTGTTGTGCAATAGTGCAGATTGTACGTTTCTCAATAATATCGTGGTTACATTGATGCGTCGTATAAAAATGAAGAGACGGCATATGTTACATCTATGCGCTTTTTTAACTTTTAAGTTGGGCATACATTGAAAGTACACTGAATAGCTTGCATGATAAGCTCGCTAGAAGGCCCGAGGTGGAATTCTCGAAATGCGCAAAAAAATATGCTGATTTCACGCACTGTGCCAATCGATGTTAAGCGAAGAACTTTGCAGGTACGCACCTGATTAGCCAACATCGCCTTGGCAATCTGGGTCTCTGCGAAGCGTTATGAGACAAACGTTTGCGTAAGGCGAAAAAATGGCGTGTGTGACAACATCAGCAAGGTGACTGTGCTGGTTATGGCTTGACGACTGTTTTCTTGTACTTTGGCGAAGAAACGCCATCGTGTTGTGCCTCACAGGTCATAAGATTATTCTACCGCAATGGTTATTTTTATGCAGTACACCGTTCAGAAGCGACTCCAAAATGCCAACACCAAATCAGGCGGATGCACAGCGTGAGACGTCGACGCTGAGGCGTTACGAGAACGAAGGCGATGTATGGCGCTTATCCAGGGAAGAATGGTGATGAGAGGTGTATCCGCACAGGCGCACGACGCATGTCTAACACATATAAGCTTTGTATATGCCTTGTGCCATAGTCGTGCATACTCATGCTAGAGAATTGGTCGAGAATAGGCGTATGTATCCAGTGGTACATACACAGTGGCCCAAGAATGGGGGAGCCCAAATAATTAAAGAAAGGTAAAAGAGCCCTTTGAATATCATACGATATTCAATTAGGAGGCCTGTTTGCTTTAGAGATATATATAAGCCAAAATTATATGAAAAGGCATTATGTAGGTATTTATTCTTTTACTTCACAGAACAGAGGTACGCTCGCGGGCACTACTTAGTTGGTCGGAATTAAACTATATTATCTAGCTCGCGATACAAAAACAACTTATTGATCTCAATATTGCTTTGCACTAAGAAATTGAAATATGACATGCGTTGTGTAGAATAGACTAAAGAAACGCAGTAGGAAGTGAGCATGAACAGACAGCAGTAGCCAGCGCTCATGCTCAAGAACATGTCTAGCAAAAGTGCTTGCGAAGTCAGATTTGGGCTTCATTTGCTGAACTGCAGCGGTCAGATGCGAAGAGTCCTTTCATCAAGTTTAAATTCTGCCTTTATTTGACTATACCACTGTACTGTAGCTAAGATACCAAATGGTTTTGTCATTTCGGCCATCACTTTCCACGCTGTCATCAAGTTCCAGACTCCTTTCGGGATAGCCGACTTCGTAGACGCTATTTTCTTCCATACAACTCTACTTCCACAAAGTTTTGTACAGTGAACCACTATCCTTTGTCTCCGAGCACGAAACATGCACGAAAAGAGCGCCTGATTTTACCGCTGTGTAACGAAACTGCCCCATGAATAAACGACACGATGGACAAAGTTTAGTTTCCGCTCAGGAGTTGCCAGTATCCTGCCGGAAGTTGACAGCATATAATGAGAGGCCCAGTTTTTTTTTTTAAGGTTGTAATAGCGCCCTTCCTTCCGTTCGTATATAACAAGTACCGCCAGTTCACGTTGGTTATTTTTAACGTATTGATGGGACGCGAACGATTCCATAGCCGAGTCGTTCAGTAGAACTTTTATTCGTGCTGCGGCTATCCAAGTAGATAAAGAAAAGGAGCGAGAAAGAGAGAAATAAGAGGGACTGATAAAATACAGATAAATTTTAATGATAAGACAGAAAGAGAAGTCAGGACTGCGGTATCCTCCTTTTTCAGCAGCTGCTTTGCTTTGTGAGAAGAGGGAGAGGAAAGGAGGGCAAAAAGGAGAGAAGAAAATGTTGAAGCACGCGATGGGTAGTTGTACTCGAAGCATAAAGTTCAAGCCCGTACTAACAGCAGGAACATCATGCTGCTGTTCAGACTGTAGCAGTGATGACCGCATGCGGCGAAAAATAAAGTAAAAATAAAGCTTCATCACCACGCTTATTGATGACACACGTGAACAAACAAAAAAGTGGGACAGATTGAGGGCGTCCGGTGCCTATGTTAGCTAAGTTTACTTATCCAACTGAAAGCAATTTGGAATTTGAGTTTAAAATTGCTTCCGCCTAAATGGCATCCGGAAGAGAGAAAAGCGGGTTGCAGGTGTGTAAAGCGCATGCGATAACAAGCGCCCATTTGCAGCGGACAGGAAAGTTGGTAAAGTCCGTGGATTTCTTTTGAACTGTTGGGGGATTTTTAGTCGTGTGAAGCATTTTAAAAGTCAGTTTTTCCAAACGGTCAAGTTGTAGGCATGACACTGCTTTATAGAACACAGAAATGTGCCGTTGAACGGAATATCAGTTGAAGAAACATACGCGGCGGCGTTCAAACGACAGTCTTCGGTGAACCACACTTCATCCAACCTCTTTCTTAGTCTGTCCATCCCCCTTAGCTCCCATTTTACCAAACGAAATTCACCTAGGTGCTGGTTTAATGCATCATGCATGATCGCGAGCAGTGTGACCACTCTCTCACAATGCCATGCGAATGTTGCCATTTAGAGCATTCTCTTCAGAACACTTCAGTACACGTTCGAGGACCCTCCCTTCGCTACACCTGAAAGAGCTGAACAACTCACCGTAAGAGCTACGCCCTATCACACGGCGACTGCTGGCGGATAACAGAAAATATTTCAAAGCGTCCAGAAAAAAGGACCCCCTACCAAGACTGAAGACTCGGCAGGACTATCGGCGATGACTTGGCCGATGACGTTCTCACTTTAGCCACCCACGCTTCTTCGATGTGCTGGTGCAGGACATAGTCTTTGGTGCATAAAAGGCTTCAGTGTAAATACCGGTCAATGGGCCTTCTATTGATTACTGTAAACATTTTATTTTGCCTTTCGCGCGAAAATGAGAAGGTTTACTTCAAGCATCATTATACGAGGTTGTCAACAAAGCCGGCAACGAAACCATGTGACACTGTCTTCGGACGTAAAACTTTTCTCAATACAAGCTGCTGATTTTTAGCTATGCCACGGAATTGATTTTACATCACCATGACAAGATGTTTCAATGCAGTCTATTCAGTTGAGTCACCTTGTAGGGTGCCGATCGATCAGTCCGTGATTTCTTGCTTAAATGGACTTTTGTCGACGTTTCAAAAACCTTACAGCTATGGCTATGGTGTCGGGCTGCTAAGCACGATGTCGCGAGGTCGAACCCCGGCCAAGGAGGCCGCATTCCTGTGGGGGCGAAATGCTAAAACACCGGTGTACATAGATTTATGTGAACGTTGAGGAACCCCAGGTAGTCTAAATTTCCATAGTACCCCGCTACGGCGTGCCTCGTTATCAGACCGTGGTTTTGGCACGCAAAACCCCATAACTCATTCTTTTCATTATATTTCCTCACTTATGTAATCCGTCGTCAATAGCAAGAAAGGAATACTTTTAAGAATGATGTGCTTGTGCTCCTTGTTTGTCTTCTCTTCCATGACTTTAGCGATGCTCATCCTACAGCGGTTGAGTTTAAGATGAAGAATAAGAAGCGTTATAACTGACGCCTATAGTCTTAGTCGTTTTCTTTGAAGCGGTAATGCTCTCTATTGGGTGGAATACGGCCACGGATGCTATCGCTCCTCGCGCAGCGGCAGCAGCGCTCCAAGCATGCTCAGGTGTAAGGGATTACACCTGAGCCTAGCATGCTCAGGTGTAAGGGATTATGAGATGTCGGTACGCGGGATAGTATGGCATGAGGTGATTGTTCGGTGACGACCCCCGTACGTTTGTGTCGGGTTAGTAGAGAGAATAATAGTATGCGTTTGGGCAATATATAACCTTGCTAATATTTAAGGTTGAAGCATTAAATCTCGAAATTTTCCTCGTGATAATCGCATTTCTCCGAGAAGCTACCATTTTCGCCAGGAGCAAAGCAGAATGTCAGTGAGAACCAGCGGCTAAATTATCTGCACTTTCAATAACTGTGGTTGAGCGATGTTTTCTGATGCAATGATCAGAAATAGCTTGTATGCGACTGAAGATTAAGCTAAGCTTGGGTTGAAATAACTTAAATTGGTGCCAATTTAGTAATTTTCACTTGCTAAAATATGGTCGCCTATTATATTTAATACACCATATACAGGTATACTAGTCTACTTGTATTTTTTAAATAAATCTGGGGAAATCTTGTGCCAGTAGCCTAGGATATAGATGAAACTAATTTTGTACGTATGTAACTGCAACGTCGGCGGCACGCAACCATGGTTGCCGAATTAAATTAGTTTTTACTGCGATAGCAGTGTAGGCGCAACACTGCTATTTTGTAGGTAAAAATATGGTGAAAAATATGGGTAGAATCCCGGAGGCAGTGCAGTCTAATACAGAGTCTGAAAGCAGCAGCTGTTCCGAGTGAAGAATGCGAGAAATCGTCGCGTGACGCACGCACGAGAACTTCCAAAGAGCGACTTTGGCACGAGAGAAGCATGCGTGAAATCGTCGCCTAATGGCTACAGCACTGGGCTGCTGCACCGGAAGACAGATGTTCAATCCCACCGTCGGTGACCATTTATTTGCAGCGTTGGACCTAACCACTTTGGAGGTATATAAGAACAATAGCAAAATAAAAAGCTCCACGTGTGTTGAGCGTACGCGAGCAAGTCACAGTGTGCCCGAAATCGCAATGTATCCAAGAGATACGAGATATGCAAACGTAACTTTGATGAATGAGAATGTGCAAGGTCCTCCGTGACTCAGCCATAATCTCTGCCCTAATCATCGCAGTCTAATTACGTTAGCATATACTTAGAGATTTACCGGTGTTAAGTTCTGGCCTAGTATTTCCTATACTCTAATACTTATAATTAGCGCACTTCCTTACTAGCTCCAGCGCTCTCACTTTCATCTCTGAACAAGCGCTGTCATAGCAGAATGATGGGAATGCCAGTCATTGCGGGAATGATGACTTTCATTAAATGAAAAAAAAATGATGTCTTCTCGTTGGGAGCACATGCATGTATAAGACAGCGCCTGCATCGTTTCTCAGTCCGGTTGACAGACCTTGTGAACGGATTTTTCTTCCGTGCTGTTTTGTGTAATGTTCCTAAGGTAGCAGAAGAACGAAAAAATCCAGCTTATCTGCTTTTATTGGTATCAAGATAAAATTGCCCAGAACCGACATGCATCCTTTGCATAAGGAAAGTGGCTGCTATGTTTTCAAGAAAACGAAATATATAAAAATTTGTTGGCTGTGCAAGCTTCTAAAAATTTGCACTGCTTGCAGTGCCGTGCAAGACTTGTAAGCTTAAAGCGAAAAATATATAAGTGGGTATAAGTGCGACAAAGCGTGCGTGTCTGCGTAAATGAGACAGATACCAGCCGGTGTCAAAGCATTTGTGTTGCAAAGTGACATAGGCCTGCGGGAACAAGAAAGAGGCGTGGCTTCAGCATGTCATATATTTTATTAAATAAGCCCAAAACACGCGTGCCCCATTACCAAGGGAATCACTATTTTTCGCAGCTGCATATATTTGATCGCTATGATGTGATCGCTCCCAAGACGAAGCGTGAATGCGGTTACATGCATCTATTTGCACAAGGATACGCTTTAGGACAGCGTACGCGTGTGCCTGGTGGATGTAAGCACAGACAAAGAAAAAAAAAGCATTGCTGATGAAAAGGAGAAAAGACAGCGCACTGATAAACTTGCTTTTGAAGATCCCAAACATTAACGATTTAAAACGTGGCGTCAGTTTTGTCATACTGAAATATTCCAGTGCCACTGCGTGGTTTGGACACGTGCCCCAGAATAGATTGGAAGCACGCGTAACATCGTGCGTATGATGGAAATCGGCTGCCATGCAATATTAAGGCTGAAGACATTGGCGACTGGGATAAGGGGAAGCGAAAATAATGATCAGAAGTACATCTATTGCGCAATCAGCCGTCGGATTAGCGAAATTACGATCGCCCTTTTTGTTGCATGGTCTTTTTTTAGTGATTGTCTCTTGTATTAGTTGATATCTATGTCATCCTGATTTACGCAATTCTTTTGACGAAGATGAACATTCTATTCCCGAGGCATTTTCTGAAGGAATTTGGTGTCCACTATCCAGCGGTAAGTATGAGCGCGATAAATTCGGGAGATAGCACGCTTCCTTGGTACGTGTGACAAAAGCTTTTCAAAGGTTAAAGTTGTCTACGGTTGACTTTCCAAGTCTAGGGACCTTAAAGAAGTCGCGCTTTCGATCGAAAGGCGGAACTTTCATTGCGATAACAAATTATTAGAGAGCCATAAGAACTATCGTCATTGTCATTATTAGCTGCATAAAATGCTGCAAACATTCGCTTACTTATTAAATTAACAAACATGGTGTCACAGACTCACAGGCAAGCATGAACACATTTCACTCGATGACCGCGGATGCTCGCTATAAGAATGCTAGAGTGAGGAAGAGTGGCAGCAACGGCCTGTGAATTCCCCTTCGTGCTGCCTCTCACTTCGACGCGAACCAGGCGTGCGAGAACACAGCACACACGAAGCCATCAGCTATCTCGGGCCGGCTAGCTTTCGAACCCAGCTACGATTGTATTCAAGACAAGATGCGCGAACGCATGAAAGTGGAAAGTTTGGTATTTAAACACGTGAAATTGTTAACATTAGTCCAATCCTAAAAACGTTTTCCAGATGAGTCAGTGCGGAATGCCCATGGCACATGATGTGCGTTGAAGTTTCCCGCAAACAATAGGTTCTTTTTGCAATAGGCCACTGCGAGGTACCCTGAGAGTAGTTCTTGCACCCCAGCGAGAAAGTAGGATTTATTTATAGATAGCGGAGTGCAACTCGGAATAGTTATTTCTAATATTAGGATTTCCCATTCTGATGATAGATAATGATGTGAATTTTTTGCTTTATGACAGAATTTAGACGGAATTAAATAATCTAATTCACCTACCCAGGAAGGTCTATCCAATCAAAAGCACTTGCAGTTGTTTAAATAAAAGTCTCGGCCAGCGGACAAACAAGCTTACTTTATAGTATAACGTGTGGAGACTGTTAGCAGAGTAAGTATAATAAATCTGTAGCTGTATAAAGTATTAATCGGCAGTTCCACTGCCATCCTATGTGGACGGTACACAAGCAACCGCAACTGCTTGGTCCAGAATACTGTCTTTCAGAAAGTCAACCCTCTTAAGTGATTATTTCACAGACTTTTTTGTTTTGGAGGTAGGCGAATTAAGCAGTTTGTTGTTAGGCGACCTTGTGTGTTTGAGAACTCGAGCGTCCATATCCACATCTCGATTGCCTAGAGAGTCTTAATCAGAATGGCATTCGTGATCAATCTGATGTGAAGTCGAAGGTGTTGCTAAATCCAAACTGTTAGAAGATCTGTTTGACACTCAGGTTACTTTGTTTGTTGTTGTCTGAGATAAACCAGGCAGTTGCGAAGATATTACCGTAGCCAAATAGTCAGACAGGTTTAGTAGAATCTTTTCTAATGCTTTTTCCATCGCTTTTTCTACCACTGTTACAATTGTCTGGAAAATTGACGAGGCCATGCCAAGTGATTGACGGGCTCTTACACCAGCATAACCCTGGGTCCTGCTCTGGTCTTCTGAAAGAGCTTCTCGACGAAAGCACAGCATCCTCTCAATTATTTCGATTAATTGGATCTTTTTCGATCTTGCAAGGCAGTTGGAGTAGTCGGCAGCATGATTTGCATCGTACAAACAGCATGGCCGAGTCCGAGACGTGCAATATTGGGCAATATGGCCTTCCCCGCATAAACGGCAACGAGCACTTGACCGACAACCATTAGCAGTATGTACGTACCGCCAGCACTTGAGGTCGCCAGCACTTGTAGTGCTCGTGGAGCTAAAGGTTCTTCTCTCTCGAGGAATGGTCATGCCTTTATCTCTCATGACACCTGCAAATGTTGCTATGATCGTTTCTGTAGGGACCCTCTTATTATCTACAAGGCTGGTACAACAGTACATGGAAACTACACCTGCTGCAGAAACTGTCTACAGGATTGTTGATGGATTTAAGCTTATGTACACACCACGGACTAGGTCTTTGGAGCAAGCTAGGTGAGGAGGGATGAAGAAGCTCAGCGGCTGCGTGGCAAAGATAGTACATTTAAGCAGATCCTGCGCACAGGCCTGGCCTGGTGAACAACAGAGGATTCCCCTACGTCCAAACTGTCGGATCTCGGTGATGGGCTGGAATTGCGACGAGACTGTGCGAAACTCTGACTTAATGGCCTTGGGGTTCCTCATACGAATAGCTGCTCCATTCGTAGGTACCAAAGCCACAGGAACGCTACTGGTTCCACTGCAAAGGAACAATTCCACTGGTAAATCCTGCGGAGGGATGGAAGCAGACCAGAGGATAGCTCTCTGGCTCGGAGATGAAACAGACATCACCTTATCAATAACCACCACTTTCAATCAAAAGTATAAGAAAGACAAAATAAAGTTAAGGAAACCCGCCGCAGCTCACTGCTGACCAGGGTCGATGGCGACCGTCCACTGCTGCTCTTATTCAACTGCTACGGCCACCGGCCACTTGAACGAGAACGACGAAGTGCGTAGTGGTACGGGCGCTCTCCGAGTGTCAATTATTATTAAAGGAATGCCATTTTGCAAAGGCTTCCCTTTAGTTTTTATGGAATTGAAAATAAAAGAAAGAGATGTAGCCACCTTATAATGGTGACGGCTACTCCTTTTCGCATAGCAGAAACAACTATATAAAAAATATCTAAGAAAATGAAAAGAAACCACTTCATAGGGTCACAAATTCGTAGCACAAAGTCTTGTACAACCTTGAACATATCAATACAAGAGGCAAATGCAAGTTACACCTAACTTAGTCTGTAAACAAAGTCACAAACACACCCAAGCGCCGGTGATGTAGACTGTGATGAGCATATAAGCAGATGAGGAATAATACTAAAATATTGCGCTCACGGAATACAGAAAAAATATAACACGTAATATACAAGCGCTAATAATTACAAATAATCGAAGCAAATTATACTAAGATCGTGCGATATCGGTTCAGTGCGATATCTAGTGCTTGTTAAGGCTGCCTGCCTCTTCGTAAAAATGTTCAGGCGGGTTCAATACTTTTCGCTGTACTATTTTCGATGGCTAAGAGCCCAGCGAAATTGGCGAGTGAGAAAGGTCGGTGAGGATCAAAGTAGTGTAGCTCTTGTTCTTTCTTCCGTCGCTGCGTCGCTTACGTAGGGCATTCAAGGAGAAGATGGCGAACATTTCCATCGTCGTGACCACAGGAGCAAGACGGAAAGAAGCCTGTTTTTGTCATATAGGAAATGTTTGGTGTCTGATGTCCGAAGGTGCAGTCGATGAATTCGTGTCTCGGTCCTTTTTGAAAGTTCTACATCCAGCTGGTATTTGAGCTGAGGCTCCAATTCGTAAGGAATTGATTCCTTAGTACTTTTTTAAAACCTGGTTGACATACACAACTCCTTCTTTAGCACTCTCAATATGCGCTTCGTGTCCATTGGTAATAAAGGGATGAGTTGAATTTCTGCATATTTATGGGCCGTTTTTACCAACGAGTCCGCTAATTCGTTTCCTGCTATACCAGCATGTCCCGGGAGCCACGGCCATATCACTGCATGTTTTCTTTCATTAGGCTGAGTTACAATGTTCAATCACACTGCGCATCTTATTCGTGCGTGGGTTTGGCTGTCATCAATATATTCAAAACATGCTTAAGCACATAAGGACTTTGTGCAAATTACCCACTTTGTTGGAGTCTGACATGTCTTGATAAAATAAGTGGCTTGGAGAATTGCCACTACTTCCGCTATGGTTGGTCACGACGTGCGTCCTAGTCGATAAGCGTATACTATTTCTGAGAGGATGGCTTAACATAAGCTGCAGTCGCACTTTCTTTGATTACAGAACCGTCCCTGTAGACGTGAATAGATTAATGCTACTTGTAAAATTGCTGATGTAAGGCTAATTACTTTGCTGCTAATGTGAAAATGTCGCTTTGAAGCCCTTCGATTGATGTTTTTATTTTCGGTGCCTGAAGAAGCCATGGTGGGTAGCAGAGGTCTGAGTGCCAAAAAAGTGATTGTGGCAGTCGGTATTTATGCTCTTGAAACATGGAATGTATCTGTGCACCCGGACGGTTCTCTATCAGGGAAATGAGAGGGTGTGCAGAATGCTGGGTAATATTTCTGAACATATGCCGGCCTCCTTGATTAACTTTGTGACAATATAAAAAACCGCTATTACTCAGTGCGTCCAGGCTATGCCTACGCGTGACACAATGGCTGTAACTAACAGTTGTGTTATTATACCAATTGTATTATAGCAGTTGCTAGAAAGACACATGAACGGAGACTATTTGAATTTGCCGGTGCTCTCATCTGGAACACGATAACCAATGATGTTAAATTAAGGCGCAATTCCTCTACGTCTATGAAGAAAACGCTATCTCAAAATGAACACTCACTTTAAAGGCTCCCTCCATATTTAGTTGATTCGTGTAAAGAAAGCAAGTTTTCAATGTTGCTTTGGTAATATTGCATACTTGTCGTATATAGCTGTAGGACTGACATGGGCACTGCATATCAAGTATTTGTACGTGCGTTTCAGTGTTAGGCCCTAGAGAGAGAGAGAACGGAAGACGGAAAGGCAGACTCTCTCTCTAGGGCCTATATTAGCCACTATGGCTATGGGGTCCAACAAGTCTTCTGTAATTTGTAGCACACCTGCATTTTGTCCTTTAAATAAATAAATAAATAAATAAATAAATAAATAAATAAATAAATAAATAGCACATTACTGCAACAGCAGGATTTCAATACGCAAAGGTGGCGGTAGTGCCCACAGTGCTGTTTTTCTTTGCAAACGGCAAGGCTGAAGTTCTTCTGGATGGGCCGTGACCTGACGATGACGGTAAAATGGGTAGGAGAGACTGGCACAGTAGTTCCAGTTTCGAGATTTTACAACTGCTGTTGGAATAAAAAAAAAGAAGTAACTTACCAAGAGATCACGTTAGAAATGAAATATGAGGAGAGCGTGCACCCCAGATCGGCCTGAAGTATCATACGCAGAAATAGTTAGGCAGGTTATCTTTATTATTTGAGCTTCCATAATTGGAAAGGGTACCTTCATTGTAGCCGTTCAATTACCTATGGCATCTCCCATAAAGAACTGTTAAATGCACATTTTAGTCAAAATATAGCTTTCGTTATCAAACGATTGATGAAAAGGGGCTTACAAAGGCAACAAAGATATATTAAAAGGTCAGCGAGGCGCAGAGCGTTCCCGATCGACAGTAGGGTCCCTCTATTTTCTGCTTATAGGCGAACTGCTTCTCATTTCTCGGGAAAGTGCGGCTGGCTGCCCGCATCGATCTTGTGTTTAAACGTTTGAAAACCATAAGTGCTTCGAGGGGCCAGTCGCGCGGGAATTTTGCGTGAATTCGCTGGCTTCTTTCACCTTCGGAAAAACACTTTTATGTAGCGCGTTTTGAGTAACAGAAAGCTGTATCCGGGGTTTTTCATGTTGCTATACAATTTTCTAATTGACACTTTTGATCTAATTACAAAATTTGAGGAGTTGATTAATTATGTGAGGCTATAATTATGTAATTAGGTGAAATAAAAAAAATAGTCGGATTAACTGCAAGCGACGAAAACACTATTACTTTAGTTACGTCCAGTACGGGGCATCTGCATATGTTTAAACCTTGGCACATGTACTGACGTTTAAGGCCCCGGTCTAAACGTTAGGACGCAATCTTTCAACTTGTGCCATCATCCCTTGGTGTCATAATAACCTCATTATATATATATAGATATTATTATTATGGGTGTGTTTGTGTAATGCATGCATTCTCGTGCATTCTTGTGTAGGTTCACGTTTGTAGCGCGAAAGTTCGACATTCTGTAGTAGCGTGATCTACAGTGACCGGTCCTACTGTGTGTGATCTGTATTGTGTTCTAACGCTTCCTCCTTTGAAGACTGGGAGGTGGCAGGTTCAAACACCTTGTAGTGTATATTATGCACCGACTACCAGCGAAACCCTGATTGCGTGCAGCTGTACTTGGCGTCTCATCGTGGAGCACGCAATTAGCCGCATAGCGAACTAGCGATGGATGTTATTGATAATTGTGGAGGCTGTTCGACGCGGCGTCACTTTAATTCCGGCTGCACAGTCGGAACTGGGCAGGGCAACGAGCGTAGTGTACTGTGTTCTACTTTAGTCTTTAGATTTGTCCTGTTGCTCTTCCTTTCCTCTCTCCTCCCCTCCTTCCTATCTTCCATTTCTGTGTTGCTGTCACTTCCCTTCAGAAGAGCAGGCAGGCGTTGTGCCCCTTCCGGTGGCAGTTGCCAGCCTGCTCGTCGCTTTCTCTTTCCTGTGTATATGTGTATATGTGTTCAAAACAAATAATAAATAATAATATAATTCTCGTGCCTCAGTTCTTAGCGCATGCACTTGCTAAGTTTGAGATGTTGTGTTCCATCAAAGCAAACAAAACCACCAACTGCCCAATAATAATAATATTTGGGGTTTTACGTGCCAAAACCACTTTCTGATTATGAGGCACGCCGTAGTGGAGGACTCCGGAAATTTTGACCACCTGGGGTTCTTTAACGTGCACCTAAATCTAAGCACACGGGTGTTTTCGCATTTCGCCCCCATCGAAATGCGGCCGCCGTGGCCGGGATTCAATCCCGCGACCTCGTGCTCAGCAGCCCAACACCATAGCCACTAAGCAACCACGGCGGGTACCAGCTGTCCAAGTACGCGCAATTGCACCGTGCGACATTTTCGTTCAACCTCTCAGTCAGTTTTATTTTTTAACAAAACAATGTAAAACGTTTATCGCTGCTCGACGAAATCTCGTTGGTGCAGAGTGCTGTGTGAGAGCGTGTAGTGTGCTACCGCAATTGATATAAACGAAAAGGAAAATGCACGCACGTTCTGAGAAATGGAGCTCTGCAGCGTTTGCCCTGAAGGATAATCTGTTGAATATGCCACGCTTTTATTCCTACGTAGTGGAAGGTACAAAAACTGCAGGAACAAGCTGACAACGACCGCAAAATCTCGAGTGGACAGCTCCCACAGAAATCCACGCAGTACTGGCGCAATGAAGAACGACGCCGCGTGAATGCGCCAAGTTAATTACGCGCTCGCCGAGTTCTATTTTTTCCCCTTTGTGTTCCGCACCGCTGACAAAATGTGGAAGGATCATAATTGTTGAGGGGGCGCTCGCTAGCTTTCTCATCCTGATGTCCTTGATTTCAGCGCTTTTATTAAACGACACCCCACAATATGCAGCGTGTGCTGTGCTTCTGACTAATTGCAGCTGGCGACAATCTATAAAAATGCAGTCCTTAAATTAACTGCTGTAATACTTGAACAGAAATTGAATAGATGCGCCGGCCAATTACAGTCGATCTAAGGCAATCTAAAACGGCTCAACGCTTTAGAGTGTTCCAAATAAAAATTGCACTGAAACAGGCAGTTTGTTTATCGCAATTTGTATGGACGTTTGGTAGGATAAAGTTACTTGATAACAAAGCAAACCAAGTTGGATTTTTGTTAACGAATCGATGAATTAGAAAAGCATCGATGGAAGCTTGGCGGTGGATGACTTTATGCAACAGGATCATCGGACTAGCCTCATATGTGGAAACAACACCAAGTACACCCAATTTTAGAAATAGGGGCTTAGATAATGAAAGAGGGGATGTAAATGCTATAATTTTAAATGGCCGCTTTTGGATAATAATTAAGTGAGACATGCGAGTATAATAAGCATTTTCCCAAGCAGTAATATAATATTTATTGTGTGTTTGGATGAAAGCATGCTAAAGCGAGAGAAGTGTACTAATGCTAAAAGCTGAAACAGCATTAATTAAAGTTCTTACGCCGAGACCAATTTTCTTAACAACTGAATCAGTGTGAGCGTCCAGATTTAGAATGAAATCGACAATGACTCTTAGGAACTTAGCACAACCTACTTACTTAATTGCAACGTTGCTTATCCGTATGTGCAAATTAGCTGCCATGGATCTTTGAGGAGAGTGGAAAACTATAAACTGAGACTTAGCAGGATTTATGCCTATATAATTTTTATGACACCACTTTTCCAGCTGGCGTACAGTGTAGTTTATTTTATCTAAAATTTTAGTGGGGTTTACGGCTGATGTTACAATCATGGTACCATATTCGTACAGAAAACACATGGAATTATATAGATAACTGTGTAGGTCATTAATAAATGGCAACGATAAGAGCGGATCGAGAATTGATCCCTGGGGTACTCGTTTGGTAATGAGCTTTTCTTGGGAAAAGGCGCCTTTAATGAAAACAGTGTGATATCGGTAAGAAGGATAATTCTGAAGAAGCAGCAAAAGCGGCCCTGTAAAACCATAACTTTCTAACTTCGAAAACAAAATTTGATGGTTAATATTGCCAAAGGCGTTTTTTTTAAATCAATGAAGACTGAACCTGCTATTAATCCCTTGCCCAACTGTGTTTTAATCCAGCCAATAAAACTAATAACTGGGCGTTCTGTAGAAAGACCCGCGCGAAACCCGAACCATGAGAAAGAGAGTATGTTAAGTTTGGCCTCATAGCCAGAAATTCGAGTTTCAATTAATGTTTTAACTATTTAGCTGAGAAACGGAAGTACCTAAATCGGTCTCTGATTCTCTACCATTGCGGGGTCGCCCTTTTTAGTATAGAAATTACTTTATCTATATTCAATTGGTTAGGAATTATTCCTGTGTAACAATGAGGTCGACTATACGGCAGGTAGCTTCAGCTACGATGTATTGGACAAATTTATCATGTATTTAATGTATGTTGTCTAGGCCAGTGCCTGTATTTTTAACTTGTTCATAATAGTGAACACTTCTTCGGCTGTACAAGGCCGTAGGAAGCAAGATTGTGGCTGTCTTTCTAGCTGTGGCACAGTAGGACACAGGTTGATTTCCGAGGAGGAAAAAAGACTTACAAAACACATTACTTACTTCTTCGCGGATTTGTACGACGGTGTTTTCGATAGTGATAGCCTTGACGATAGTTATCTTGTCTCGATTTAGAAACTTATTATTGACATTCCAGTATTGTTTAGCGTTTGTGGATGCGTAAATTTTGCACTCCAAAAATATATATTTGTCGCTTGCTTCAGATCACTGCCTAACTGTACAGAAATGATCTCGTAACGCACTTTATGTCATATGTTAAACGCTTGCCTTTTCGTTTTTCGATACAAATTATCTTTCTTGCGCAGTGAATCTTGCACAGTGAAGAAACTTTTACATATCTATGGGCAACGTGGTGCATCATGTTTCTTGATAGAAAATTCAACTTTCGTGCAAGCTTTAACTGCGTTTGCGATTGTGAGGGAAAATTCGCGTAACGCTAGTTCCGGATCAGAAGAAGAAAGAATGTTAGAAAAGTCGGCACGCTCTATTTTCTCAACGTAATCTCGCAGATTGAATTTTGTGTTGTGTAATGGTTTTTTGGGAAGACTGCTAGGTAAATCAAAATAAAGAAATAGCGGGCAATATATCAAATATATTACCCACTATTATATAATATAATATTGATTGCGTATATCAAGATTGGAAAGTATGTTATCTATTAAGGATTTAGAACCTTGCGTTGAACATCGGGTTGGGGCATTACTCAATGCTTCAAAGCTAAACCCACAAATCAGCCGTTGAAGTCAGCGTAACCAATGTAATTTTTGTCTAAAAATAATGTTGAAACCACATAAAATTAGCGCATTCTTGTTTTCTCGTGACATTTGCTCTAATGTTGCTGACAATTCCGCACAAAATTATTTTATTCATGAAGATGGCAAGCCGTAAACCATGCCAACTATCGTGTTTTCCTCCTGCAATGAGTGGAAAGACGGGTTCTGTTCTGAGCTATACGAATTCAGGTTTCCGAACATTGATAACTCAACATTATCATCTCACTTTGTGCCCCCCGGCCTCGCGATTTACACACACACACACACATATATATATATATATATATATATATATATATATATATATATATATATATATATATATATATATATAGAGAGAGAGAGAGAGAGAGAGAGAGAGAGAGAGAGATAGAGAGAGAGAGAGAGGGTTCGTACCGCCGCCGCGGTCGACGCGCCCGCGCCGAGCGAGGATATGCTAGTAGACCAGCTCATGAACTAGAATTGTGCTATCTGCCGCAGGCAACCATTAACATTTAGCACAATATTCGCTGAAACACTTTGCGCACTTAAGCAGCTCTGCGGCTACCGACATACTAGAGAAAAAGATGCGCCTACTGCCCTGGAAGGATCCACCACAATCAGTATGGCGCATTGTTTCGACAAACAACCGTAAAACAAGTGGCGAGCTACCACAATGAATCAGCGCTTAGCTACTGCAGGTGTTCAAAGGACACGTAAAATATTTGATGGCGTAAGAAAACTCACTTTGTGTGGCTTCGTACATAATGATGTAGTACATAACGCACTACAGACGTAACGTAACTACCAGGGCTGTGAGCGAGAACAAAATGATCGGCTTGCCTACAGAGATGGGAGGTGTAGAGGGTTCACTTTCTGGTGGGGCGTTTGAGTCCTCGGTAGTGCCACCTTGGATGCCAAAGTTCCACTAGGACGATGGCCCCTCGACCACCGGAAGGATACGCGGTGGCCCCGGTTGGGGCGACTCCAGCGCAATTGACCTTAGCTCCGGGTCCGGGCCTAGGGCCGTGTAATGCACGGATCTCTGTGCGGCGTTCGGAATGTGTAGGCAACCGGGCCACTTGGGGCAGCTTGCCTAGTAAGGAAACCTGAGACAACGGTGGTTGCTCCGGTCATTTCAACAGCAGCCAGATGATTAGCTAAGGAGCTGCGGTCCTTCTATTGTCGCTCAGATGGTGCGATAGGCTCGAAAAGAGCACCTTACGTGAGGCCGTTGTATAAATGTAGTAGGGCAGAACAAAAATGTCAGAAGCGGTGAAAAATGTCAAAATTAAGTTAACTGGCCTCGTCTTAACTTTTTCATTTCTCCCGACAGGGCCTTCACAATTTTATACCTTCCTTCACATGTGTACGATGTTACAGATGGTATATGACACGGCATTTGAGTTTTAACGCAAGCAGAGCAGCCATGATTACACAGGCAGCTATAACGTTTCTGCAGTTGAGTTCGTGTAGACAAACAATTGTAGAGATGCCACAACGTAGTGGACTTGTGTCTACGCGTTGCCCCTTCACCTATAATCTTCACTCATCATTCTTTTTGCTAGCCGCGCCTTATCACCAGTGCAGCGCAGCAGGCCAGAGCAAGCTGTAGCTCAGGCCGACTGATCAGCCTTCCTGTAAACAAATTAATTTTTTTCTCTCCAACAAAAGAAACAAGCGATATTTGAAGCACCATATGTGTGTCTTCATATCGAGTGAAATCGTCTCTTCAGGTCAGCGACCCAGCAGCCTGGTTTTATACCGTAAGCACAAATGACGAAGCGTGAGATCCACTGTTGAAAGGGATAATCTAATGTAATATTCACACCCGCAGATGAATGTTCACTCACTTGTAACCACAAACACTCGTGTAGTCCAGTTACCTTCCAAAAGTGTATTAGCGCTTTGGTGACGTTTTGAATACTAGAGGTCTGCTGCCAAGGTTCCACGACATTTGCTTTCGAGAACTCTCTGTCAGTCAAGCGGCTCAGAATGTGCTCAGGCAGTTTCATCTGAATCTCTTTCCTCTTTCCGTTCTTCTGTCCCGCTTTTCTTGTCCCCAATTCTTCGTTATAAAACCGGGCCCCTGGTTCCTGCTTTCCGGACCTTCCTGCTTTTCTTTCCTTGTGTATATATATATATATATATACATATATATATATATATATATATATATATATATATATATATATATATATATATATATATATATATATATATATATATATAATTCAATGAGAAGTTCTGTAGGTCCGGTGCATCAGTAGATTTAGAAACGAAGGTGCACACTTACGAAAATTGCATCTTTAATGTTTGTAACGTTTCGGCCGTGGCACGGCCTTCGTCAGAATAAAATGTGTATATATATATATATATATATATATATATATATATATATATATATATATAAACGAGAAGATATTGTTGTTGAATTGAAAAAGTAGCAGAAGGGGCGGTACCCGAATAATAAGTCCTCAAAGCAATGTGTGCGCACGGGTCGTTCCGCTCATCCAATTTCAGAGCTTACCATTTTAGTCGTGAACTGCAGAAGGGTAAAAAACAAAACTGATGAATTTACTGCTCTGACCTCTTCAGTAAAACCCCATCTGATTATAGGTACCGAGTCTTGGCTCGACGAAGCTGTTGGTAGTTCCGAAGTATTTCCGCCTGGTTTTCACGTCTACCGTTCCGATCGCAATGCGCTTGGTGGCGGTGTCTTTCTACTTGTTGACTCGTGCTTGCAGTCATCTCCCGTGTTAATCCGAACTGATTGTCCCGAGTCAGTTTGGTGCAATATTCGATTTGAAACTGGGCAATTACTGACAGTTGGCTCCTTTTACCGTTCCCCCGCTTCCACATCGCCTGAGACCTTCACAACCCTATCCGAGTTTCTTTCTACAATAAATAATGACTATATTATTGGCGGTGATTTCAACATGCCTGATGTGAAGTGGGTTCACTATAAGCCTGTCCTTGCCAATTCTTCCGCTCTTTCTATAGCATTCCGCGAGGCAATAGTTACCAATGACATTTATCAGTTTGTTACTGAACCTACTAGGTATGGTCCGAATAGCTCTTCTATCTTAGATCTGTTTTTTTCAAACCAGCCATTGCTTGTGTCTGATAACGCCATAATTCCCGGTATTAGTGACCATGACTGCATTGTGGCGCATGTGCAGATGGTCCCCTTCTCATGTGCACATGATCACCCAAGGAAGGTATACTTTTTTGAGAAAGGCAATTATGTTTCATTGTCTAAGGATCTTGCTATATTCCTGCAGGAATTCAGTCATTTAGCTCAGTCCGCAGATTGCAATACCCTATGGGATACATTTTGCTCCACACTAAAGCACCTGGTTGACACACATGTTCCATGGAAACATTTGTCTGCAAAAAATCGTAGTGATAAGCCTTGGGTAACTCGGGAAGTCAAGCAATTGATTAATAAAAGACATCGCCTTCTGAATGCTTATAGAAAGCAGCGTAACCCTTCTGTATTTGTAATGCTAAAAACCCTTGGAAAAGATAAAAGTAAAAAACAAGGTTGCTAAGGAAAAATACTTCTTAGCATTGGGCCCAAAGTTACAAAATAACCCGAAAGAAATGTGGAAGTATTTAAAAACGATTAGCAAAGAATCAATTGGCATCCCGAACTTAAAAAACGGTAGTGTACTTCTTACTAATGATGTCGATAAAGCTTCTTGCTTCAATCTTTATTTCCAATCATCTTTCTCAACTCCCTGCCAGAATGAATTACCGCCTATTCCCGACAATGTGTTTGAACCTATGCCGGAACTGGTCGTGACACATGGTGGTATGCTTAAGTTGCTTGACAACATAAATGTTTCTTCTGCAAGTGGTCCTGGTGGTATACCTTCTCATGTGTTAAAGGCTTGTTCTGACACAATTGCCCACCATCTGGTTATTATTTTTGAGAAATCACTAAGTACTTCTTGTTTACCTAAGGAGTGGAAAGTTGCAAACGTGATACCAATCCATAAAAGTGCTCCAAAAAATGTTGTCTCCAACTACAGGCCAATTTCTCTAACTAGTGTGTGTAGTAAAACACTGGAGCACATTGTATACAGTTCCCTAATAAAACATCTAGAAAACAATAATTTTTTTAGCAAATATCAGCATGGTTTTAGGTCTGGTCGTTCTTGTTCGACCCAGCTCCTAGAATTCAGCCACGATGTTTTTCATTCATTCGATCTCGGTGTACAGACTGACTGTATATTTCTAGATTTTAGAAAGGCATTTGATTCTGCTCCCCATGTTTTACTGTTGTATAAGCTATCATCCCTCGGTATCTCTCCTTCATTGCTTGATTGGAATAAATGTTATCTACAAGAGCGCATGCAACGTGTTGTAGTTCACAATCTGATTATGTTGATGTTACATCGGGAGTTCCCCAGGGATCTGTTTTAGGGCCATTGCTGTTTTTGGTCTACATCAATGACATTGCTCAGGTTGTCTCATGCAAAGTGCGTCTGTATGCGGATGATTGTGTGATTTATCACTGGATTAGGTCTGCCTCTGACCACGAGTATCTGCAACGCGATTTGGACTGTATAACACGCTGGTGCGTTAGGTGGCAAATGTCTTTAAACCCCAGTAAGTGTCAGTACGTGTCCTTTACACGTAAACAAAATCCACATCTATTTCATTATACATTAGACAATGTCCAGCTATTGCGAGTAACTCAGTATAAGTATCTTGGTGTTTATTTTTCATCGAATTTAACTTGGACTAAGCACGCTGAATATGTTACAGGGAAAGCCTGTAAAATGCTAAATTTTGTTAAACGCAACTTCCGGCTAGCTCCTCCCAAAATTAAAGAACTACTTTATTTTTCGAACGTAAGACCCATATTAGAGCATGCCTGTATGGCCTGCGACCCGCAAACCAAAGCTCTGTCTAATATGCTCGAGCATGCACAAAACCGCGCAGCCCGTTTTGTCTGTAATAACTATGACTTTACTTCTAGTATTTCAGCACTTACGGATAACTTGCGGTGGGAATTATTAAGCACACGCAGACAAAACATGAGGTTGGAACTGCTTTTTTAAATTTATTTCGGCCTGGTTAAAATAGATAGAGAAACTTACCTTTTACCTCCTCATTTCTTGTCTCACAGAAGTGACCACTATTTAAAAATAAGAGAACTTATTTGTAGAACAAACGTCTTCAAGCATTCATTTTTTCCACACACAATATCACAGTGGAATCAGCTACCGCAGGAAATTGCTGATTGTCACACTGAAGCATCATTCAGAGCATTTCTGCTGAGCATATAGTGGCGTGAATTTTTTCTATTGTTGTGTTATTTTTGTTTGACCAGTTCTGTATTTTGTCGAGCTTATGTACACTGTATATTCCCCCCCTGCAGTAATGCCTTCGGGCGCTGCAGGTACTTGAAATAAATAAATAAATAAATAAATAAATAAATAAATAAATAAATAAATAAATAAATACGAGGGCCGTTTTTTTTTTCAACCTCCGATCGCTCCGTGCAGGCGCTACGCGGGCAGCAGAAAGCGGACATGCGCTGTAGGTAACTGCGCAGCTCTCGCGCTACACACTCCGCCATTGTTGACATTCAGGCGGCAGTCGGCATTGTGCTACAGCCACGTAAACATGGCTGCCATTATTGTTGCTCCCGCCAAGTGTGAATTGCGAAGTGTTATTCGTTTTCTACAGGCTGAAGGCCATGGTGCTGCAGAAATCCATCGGAGAATGAGTCGAATGTATGAGGAAAACTTCATGAGTGATGGTGTTGTGCGTGAATGGTGTCGAAATTTTAAAGATGGACGTAATGATGTGCATAATGAAGGGGGCCAAGGACGCAAATCTGTCGTTTCAGATGACCTGGTTCAACGAGTTGACAGAATGGTTAAAGAAAACCGCAGATTCACCATTACTGCTTTATCTACGGAATTTCCAGAAGTTTCAAGGTCTGTTTTGTACTCTATTGTTACTGAACGGTTACGCTACAAAAAACTTTGTGTACGTTGGGTCCCAAAAATGTTGACGGACGGCCACAAAACTCGACGAATGGCGTCAGCTTTGGAGTTCCTTGAGCGTTATCAGGATGAAGGAGACAACCTTTTGAAATGAATCCTGACTGGGGATGAAACCTGGATTCAATACGACACACCGGAAACAAAACGACAATAACAACAATGGATGCATTCAAATTCACCAAACAAACCAAAGAAATTCAAAAAAACCTTCAACAATAGAAAGACCATGGCTGCTGTGTTTTGGGATCAACAAGGTGTGTTGCTTGTGGAGTTTATGGAGCCCTGAACCACAATCACTGCAGCTGTTTATTGTGCAACTTTACGACGTTTGCGTAGAGCCATTCAGAACAAACGAAGAGGAAAGCTGACCGCTGGAGTTGTTCTGATCCATGAAAATGCCCGTCCACACACTGCTGGAGCAACTCAACGGCTTCTCGAACAATTTGGACGGGACATTTTCGACCATCCGCCATACAGTCCAGACTTAGCACCCTGTGACTTTCATCTTTTTCCTGGACTGAAGACGTGGCTTGGTGGGAAGCGCTTTCAAACCAATGGCGACCTTCAAACCAACGTCAAGGACTACTTGAATTCATTGGCGGCAACTTTTTTTGAAGAGGGTATTGCAAAGCTTATCCACAGATATGACAAATGCCTCAATCTCTTCGGTGATTATGTCGAAAAGTGACCATAACTGTACTAATCTTTTGGTAATAATATTATTGTTTTAGATGAACTTGTCTTTTATTTATAGCCTATCGGAGGTTGAAAAAAAACGGCCCTCGTAAATAAATAAATAAATAAAAAGGGGGTTAATCCAGGGGCCCGATTTTTTATTAGTCATAAGATGAGAAGCCAACCAACACTGACACCAAGGACAACATAGGAGAAATTACTTGTGCTTAATAAATGAAAAAAAAAAACGATAAATTAATGAAAACTAACGTGGATGAAAAAACAACTTGCCGCAGGTGGGAACCGAACCCACAACCTTCGCATATATATATATATATATATATATATATATATATATATATATATATATATAACATGATAAGCCAACCAACAATGACACAAAGGACAATAGAGGGGAAGTTACTCGTACCCACTAATTGAATTAATTGAAGCAATTTCTGCTATGTTGTGCTTGGTGTCATTGTGTGTTGGCTTCTAACGATATGGTTAATAAATTATTAAGGGAAAATGAGACATCCAGCCAAACGTAGCTAATTGCTACAAAGGAAACCAAAGGCAGTGGCCCCGGGTTCGAGTCCCGGACCAGGACGACTTTTTCGTTGACTGCAAAGCTTTTCTGTCAAGGAACCCGTATGGGTTTCCTTTGTAGGAATTGGCTGCATTTCAGTGGAAGTCTCATTTCCCATAATAATTAGTTCTATCCACCCTGCGGGTTTCCGCAGAAGTATTACGTCATGATTAATAAATATCGGGCCCCGGGTAACCCCCTTTCTTCCTCCTCCCTGATATATATATATATATATATATATATATATATATATATATATATATATATATATATATATATATATATATTTTTTTGTGTGTGTGTGTGTGTGTGTGTGTGTGCTTCTCAATATTCGGCGCCTGTCCCTGCTAGGTTTCCATGGTATGTTTTACCAAAGCTTTAGTTATAGAACGCTCTAGGGAAGCGTGACTACATTTCACAAGGTAATTATAAACGACGCGTTGTTCTACATATTGTCCAACGTCGGTCTGCAATCCATTCGTACCGTACGCTCGGAGGGAGGAAGGGAAAACTTTTGAGTCTTTCGAGAGTTTCGCGGTTACGAGGTCTCCGTCGTCTTCATCTTCTTGGCGCTGGCGACTGGAGACTTCTCTTCAGCAAGGGTGGGCCCCTATTCCAAGGCTCCACTGAGTCGCGCTGCATCGCTCGCGTGCTGCACTAGGGCCCTTTGGGCCGTGAGCTCGCTGCTGGTGAGCCGACCCTCCCATTGCTCCGCACTCGGGTGTTCGTGTTTGTGGAATGCTTTGTTGCGTTCGCACTCCCAGGTGATGTGGTAGAGTGTAGGTTTGGCACCGCACCAAGGGCAGGTGGACGCTCGGAACCTCTTTCTGCACGCACGTCCCCACCGCGCTCTTCTTACTCCTCTTATGGACAGCGCAACCCCTCCGAATGGCGACGCTATATCAAACTGGCACACACGTCGTCTTCGTCCTCCTCAGTGCAGCCACACTGTGGCGGCTGTTCCGCAGCAATATTTTATAGTTCTGAAGACTCAGAAACATTTCTTTCTTACAAAGTTGAAGTGCAGTTAGATACGTACAACTCTTAGTTAGAGAACCAAAAGGGAAAGAAAGGCAGCGAGATTAGCCACTGTAAGTACCGGCTGGCTACCTTTTGCCGGGGTAAGGGGTAAAGGGAATAAAAGGAGAAAGAAAACACAGATAAAAAAATAAAGTAAGGAAAATTCACACAACAACGCCATGATGGGCACTACAACTTTCAAAGTCTGTCGCACAATTCACAAGTCTTTAAGAACTTTATCAGAGCCCTTAAGGCCTTGTGCACCGAAATTTGTCTGGACCAGTATTCTAAAACGTTTTCCTCTGTGAAGGGGCGATAGTCCAGTTTGTCGAGTGCGGTCATGATCACTTTTCTTGTCACATTAAAGCATGGGCAGTCACAGAGGAGGCATTTGATTGTCTCCTCGTAGCCACACTTGCCGTAAGGTGTGCTTTCGCCCACTCCAATGCGGTAGAAATATGCCTCTGTGACGTGGGTACAATCTGTGGAGATGTGCGTTGGTGAATTCGCTGGTGTTTTACAGAGTCTGCTTAAGCTCGCGCCCGAGAGAGAGAAGCCTTGGGGCTGCATCTGTTCCCGACAGTGGTATTGGTATAATATGGCCACCATCGTGGGTTGATCGGGCAGCGTCATCCGAACTGTGATTCCCTGAAATTTTGCAGTGACCTGGTATCTACTGGTAGATGATGTTGGTCCCCTTGTCGATTGCATGATGGTAAAGTAGTCAGATTTCTGCGGCTATTTGCTCATTAGGTTGGTTGTTTAAGGAGGACAGCAGACACTGGAGAGCTGCCTTCGAGCCCCAAAAGATGGACCATGCCTGTGATGATTTGTGATCAATAAACTCCAGAGCAGCACGGTAGCTGTGTATTCTGCGGCCGTCGATGATGTAACGTAAGACGTCTCGAATTGTATGGTGACAGATTTCGCGAAAATTACCACTGCTTCAGCTGAACTTCTGGAAGAGGCAGAACCGTCCGTGTAAATGTGGATGCTTTCTGTGTGCTTCTCACACAGAAGTGAAAGCGCTGTTTGTTTCAGGGCGAAAAATGACATCTCTGTTTTCTTTGGGATGCCGGGAATAACAAGAAGGGCCTAGAATGGACGTAGGAACCACAGTGGCGGATATGGTTGGGCTGCAGGTGTGAAGTTCGGCAATAAACTACCATGGTTGGCGGTGATAATTTTTCTGAACGCTGAACGAGGTCAAGCGGCACGAAGGAAGGCGAGAGGATGCAATGGTAGTAGGGCGAAGTGCCCGATGTGCATCCTTAAAACGCCGACTTGAATATACATATTGATGGACTGATCCTGCACGATGGCTATTGTTGCTGCCGTGGATGCACACCTGGGAAGGCCAAGACACATCCGCAGAGCTTGAGCTTGCACACATTGGAGGGCACTGAAGTTGATCCTAGCGGTTCCACCCAGTACAGGTAAGATGTAGTGTAGGAGCCCAAGGAACAGTGGGTTATAGAGTTGGAGCATCACCCTCCCAGACGCACCCCATGATTTTCCGCAAGAAATTTGAAGACATGGGTTATCATGGCCAGCTTCTTTTTAAGGTAGGAGACATGGGGACTCCAGGAGAGGTCTAGATCAATTATCACTCGTAGAAAGCGGTGCGTCATTCTCGTAGGTGATAGGCTGTTCATTAATTCTGACAACGTATGGTCTCATTGAAATTGTGGACAGTAAATGGTCCGGGAGCTACCCGGACAATTTGCTGTCCAAGATTGCGGAATGTCTTTTAGCAGATTTCTATAAGTCAAGCCATGACAAACGCAACAATCAAAAAGAGGAAAGTTCGCGCACAAGAACCATGGTCATTTCTTATTTGCACCAAGTCTCTCATCCTATAAAAGAGGTAGTGCATAGAGCAGGCATTACAATTGTTTTTGCTGCGAGAGACAAGTTCTCCAGTATGTGCCAAAAGTGAATAGGGAAGACACGGGGACCCGCACGTGTAGTAAGAAACACACAAAAGAAACCTGTTGATTGATGCCACAACGTAGTATATGAGATCTCCCTCTCGTGCGGTCGTTGCTACATCAGCCAAAGTGGCCGTTGTATTAATGGCCGTCTCAGAGAACATTCAAGTTTATTGAAGGAGTGTGTTGGCAGCCACCTAGCCGTGCATACCTGCCGGTGTGGTTGTCGTGCCTTGTTTTACAAATGCAAGGTACTAAAGCTGTATGGTGACCACCGTGGACGTGAGATAGATGAGGCCGTTTGCATTGACATGAAAGGCGATATGTGCGTGATTGTGCCTTTGGTATCGCTCCTCACGAAGGAACTCGCGTATCTTGCACGTGGACGATGGCAACCATTTATTTGCGCGATTTCCACATTATCCATCATCGATATCTTTCTGACAATGTATTCATACTATATGGTCTCTTCTCGTTCCTTCCTATTCAAGCCCCCGTATATATTGTTGTGTGCCCAGTAGAATATTGGTTGAAAATCAGTGCTTCGTCTGTCTAAATCATGTCCCGACCGTCCAGCACTGTTACCTGTTTTCCTTTCATGTTTAAGTATGCCGGACAGCATGCCACATACTTAAAGCTGGCTTCATTTTGTGCTGCTTCGGAACGTTAAAGACTGCAATTAAATGGTACTATACCTACAGCTTTCGTACTGTCGGTCAACAAGGCACAACAAGTTGCGTTAATTTTACAACAGCAGACTTATCTATCAAAATTTTATACAAACGTATAGATCAAGGAATTCGCTTTTGCAGAGAAGACTCTTCAATTGACACACCATGTATACCTGTGGCGTTGAATAAGCACAACGTACGCGCTGTAGGCGGTAGCGCTGCATGATCGTAAGTCACACGTGCAACACCACTGTGTTCCGTGTCTTGTTCCGTTCCCACGTATGTACCCACTATATATTGAGTATTTGTATGTATTTCGGCCCCGTGTTGAGCATCTGTCGTCACCATGTAGTCACCATCAACAAACAGCCCAGAGTCAATATTGGGAGCGATAGGCGAAGCTCATTTCTCAAAAGGTGCTGCTTAGCTAGACGTGATAGTGCGGACTTCCAGGTATAAATGGTCCCATGAACGATCGCGCCCTCGTTGCTCCTCACGTAATTGGAAACGCCGGCGCTAAAATAATCGCTAGAGTTTCGAGAGCAGAAATCCCAAGAAAGAACAAGAACTGTGATATTAGATTCCGCGCTGAAAATCAATCAAGGCTGTCTGGACAGCAAATGGAACTATTTGAGAACGTGGAAGCCAGTCTAAATCATTCCGACTCGTGAAAGTTAGAACAGACGATTACTCAGTGATTGCTTCTGAAAAAATGAACGGTGCCACGGCAAACCGCACGGACGATAGGACCAGTGACACAAGAACAGGACAGATTGCGCTGTCTTTATAAGGCAACAGTCTTTTTTGAGGCCATGGTGCATCTAGCTTGTTTGTGTACCCCTAATTTTTTGTAATTACACTGCTTGTCGATCCGACGGAATTTATTCGGTAAAATATATGTTGCCCAGGATCCACGCCTGTGAATGCGAAATTACCTGAGTGCATGTCCAATTTCATGAAGAATATCTCAGAACAGAGCGCCCTAGGAGAATCAAAGTGGAGCTGCCTTCTAATATAACTGTTTTCAGTATTAAGTATAAACATATTCCATCGTCGTTATATCAAAAAATAATTTAGAAGCTTTTGTGAATTATGCATCTGAGGACTTTAATTCCGAAAATTGTGTTTGCCACTGTGCGTAAACCAGATGTCCTATTGTAATCTACAGTCTACCTCGAGTTCAACTTTCATAAGCACATTAAGAACATCCTCTTTAGAATTCATGGGAGCAATATAACCAAAATTTTAAGAGATCTTGGACGGATGCCCCACTGTTATTGAACTAGACATATCTGTATAGAGGGCCAGCGTAGATTCTATGATAGTTTCAGCGGAAGACATGTCGATCAATAAAAAATACAATAACAGATGCCAGAGAAAAAAAAAATAAAGAAGCAGGAAGGAGAAGGAATTTAGTATCAGCTTAAGTATAATTCTCAGCTCTTTTGGCGTTCTTGTAGTTTCCCAGAGCAGCACGTCCAGACATAGTTTTTATATGTAAATTCTTCGTAGGTGAGCACTTTCCCGAATGGCTGATAACAGATGGCCCAATTTAGCGTAACTTTCTTTCTTCATCCCCGGGCATCGCATCATTAGCTTAGGCAGCCTTAATGATGCTTGCAAATGATTTACACCACTAGAGTGCCCGTTATTCTACGGGGAGAATCATCACCACCACCACCACCACCACCACCACCACCACCACCACCACCACCACCACCACCACCACCACCACCACCACCATCATCATCATCATCATCATCATCATCATCATTATTATTATTATTATTATTATTATTATTATTATTATTATTATTATTATTATTATTATTATTATTATTATTATTATTATTATTATTATTATTATTATTATTATTTGTACATACTGCAACCCGATCAGGCTATTGCAGGAGTGGGTGTGAAAGGCAGAGAAATGAAAAGAGTAATACAGGCAATACGAACAATACAAACCAACACAAACCAAAACTCTTCAATGGTCGCCAAGAATAAGTTTAAAGGGAGAGAACGAGTAGCACCAGACAACGAATTCCAGTACTCGATTACATGGGGAAATAAACTGCATTTAAATGTGTCCGTACGGGCAAAATAAGGTGCGACTGGTGATGACTGGCGAAATGGTTATGGTGACTTCTAGTATTAGATGGTTTTGCAGTAGTTAGGTAGTTATCTGAAGATATACGGCAAGAAGAGTTAATAATGCAATGCACAAACTTCATTGATTCCGTGCGTCGGCGATCTGAGAGCGGTCGTAAGCCTAGGGATGAAAGCGCTGTATAACGTGAAAAATCGCAATCGTACCTACGAATAACGAGAATGTAAGCCTAATGTTATTGTCATTCGCATGTGAGCCTAATGACGACATACTATTGCCATGTGGTGTAAAAATTACGGTAAGTTAGTGCCGGCCGTGCATTTTTTTCAGCCTAACTAAAAGGTATACTTTCGCCAAGTTCCCTTTAAGCTAATTCTGACCCCTAGGTATACTTAATTGTCGCCAGAGCATGGCCATAGAGTTTCCCTTGAAAAACTGACTTCGCATTCGACGAAATACGTATTTCTCCTGGTGAAGGTATTGAAATGGGGATCGCCATTTTCCTGGATTGGCATCTTTACTGTATGAGCACACCACAGAACTGTGAGATAGTAGCGTGAAGCCGAATTATTGCATGACGCAGACGCTGGAAGCTTGAAAGAAACAAACTATTCCAAACAGCATTATTTTTACGTAAGATGACAGTGCAATTTACATAACTATAATTAGCTGGTACCGATGGGGAAGGGAAGGCGAGAGGTAATATATTAAGGGATTATGAAACTGCACGATGGGTTATTAGGGATGCCGCAACGGAGAACTGGGGGCTCTATAACGTGCACTCAAGCCGTAATACAGGAGAGTTTTTGCAATCTGCTCCCATCAATCTGTGACAGCTGCGGCCTGGAATTAAACCAGAGGCCTCGTGTTCAGCAGCATAATTCCAAAGTCAATGAAAAAAGAAAAAAAAAGAAAGACCTAAGAGAGCAGGGCGGCTGAATACCGTATACACTCGTGTAATGGCCGCACCCATGTAAGGGCTGCACCCCTAACTTAACAGTACAAAAATTTTAAAAAGTTGAAACGGAGAAGCAATCGCGTTCGGTGCCCCGATGCTGCGCGTGCGAATCGCCGAATTTCCACGCCGTCCGTAATTTTGTATTCCGCTACTAGATCTCTAGAGCCGGGATGTGCAAAAGATTGGGGGTTGTGCACAATTCGCCGGCTCAGCCGGCTCCATTTTGACCAAAAAGGTCCGGTCCCGTGTAAGGACCACACCTCGTCAGAATTGCTAAAGAAAAGGTGTGGTCCTTACACGAATCTATACGGTACACTGACTGTTGAAGCACATGACGCTTGAACAACGTAAGAACGAGCTCGGACCGGGATAAATGTTGTAGTGTTTCGATCGGGTTCAAAGAAGCTGGAGGAATAATCCGATCTCCTTGAAGTAAAAGATTATCCACGTAGAATAATTCTGATGGTATGCTTGCACGTGCCTGTAATTCTGGCGAAAGATCGGCAGCATTTCTGCACCCAGTGACTATTTCTTTATTAAGCCTTGGCAAAATGGATCCTCCAGTGCAGCTGCTTGGCGCTCTTCCTTTGTAATGCACACTGAAACCAAAGACACTATCTCTTCATCTAACGCTGGTTCAGATTCAGGAGGAACAGGTAGGCGCGACAATGCATCAGCTATGACATTTTAATCAGCATTGCAGTACTCAATGGTGAAATTGTAACACAGTAATCTTGCACTAAATCTCGAAATCCTTACGGGATGGATGGATAGAAACAACCTTAAAGAAAATGCGGCAAAGTTTGATGACCCGGGCTCACGTCTCCCATGAGGGGACTTCGAGGCCTTGTCTGATCACCGCCTCTCGGGCTCGCTGTACTGCCCAGTCTTGTGTATTGAGGTTAGAGCTGCACAGAGTGGCGGCCCACTTCGACGCAAGAGCCTCCGGAGTTACTGCGATTTAGCTGCTACGACAGGACTCTCCCACAGCATGTGCTACGGCGTAGCTCTAGTTGCCTGACATGACTTGCAAAGAGAACTCGGGTACTACGCGGGGAAAATGTGCCGCAATCGCACCGGACGGGGGAATGTGTGTGTCGGTTGTCGGGGGGTGGGGGCAATATCCACCTGCCTAACTGGTAGTGCTTCGTGAGGTTGTTGTGTCTGACTAAGCGTTCTCGTGCGTTTCGCACCAGGAGTCCCGAACTCGAAGAGGGGTCTCCGACTCTGCGCGGCAGATCATTTCTCGCGCAGCGCAGTGTGCTACCTCGTTCAAGTTAGAGGGGGGGGGGGGGGGGGGGGGCTCGTCGATGGGGGTGGCGACTTGCGCTGGGAACGACATGATCGCGGTGTTATCGAAGTGCTGTCGACCAGCTTTCCTTAGAATCTGGAGGGCTTCGTTGTAAACGCGCCCCCGCGCGTAGTTATGAACTGCGGATTGTGAGTCGCTAAGAACTACCTCGCAGAAGAGGTCGGTAAGCGTACGCGCAATCGCAACCTCTTTCGATGTTTCGGGGTATTCCGTGCTGACACTACACGTGCGTGTAAGCCGAGAGTTAACGTCTACGACTACCGCTGTGAACCGGTGTTCATGTGTGTATTCTGCCGAGTCTACAAAGCGCGTGGTCCTCTTCCCATCAAAGGAGTGCAGCGGTGGAAGCAGGCAAAGGTGTCATCATGCCAGAAGGAGAGGAGAAGTAGTAGCAGAGGCAAGTAGTATCAAAGGTTTGACCTCATCGCCAGTTGTTGTAGCGCTTCGATGGGGCGGCCGGAACACGGGACCTAAGGCGTGGGGCCTAACGGCCACAGAAAAGAGACGTGCGCCGCAGAAGATAGACGTGCGACTTCAACGGCACCAAACCTACGTGCAGAATGAGTTTATTTCCAGTCGAGGGGCACAGAACACGGCGCAGCATACAATGTTGGGCGTGGCGTGATGCTAGCGGTCAACACGTTTCGAAACCTAAACACAAAATGCAACAATAAACTTTTCTCGACAACTGCGAAGGTTGTGTTTTCCACCAAAACAAAAAAGACGGTCTTTGTAAGACCATGGCAGTTGGATGAAAGCGCACAAGGCTCACAAGTGTGGAGCGCACAGTTAGACAATGGCATCGAATATTGAGCCACACACTCCCACACGAAGATGGATTGAACATTACCCGAAATCAGTTGGCCAGGAACTTTGAAAGAGTACAATGCCAGTAGAGTACGCAAATATACGCGTTACCTTTAGTGCTATTCATATTTTCTCACAAAGCGCAGACCAGTCACCCGAGCTTTTTGTTCAATTTCATGAAAAGAGCAGAATAAAAGCAACTGTTATTGTACACCTCGTTTACGTGCAGAGTACCCTAGATGCTGCATGGGTCAGAGGAAAGAAAGCCTTTACGGCAGTAGTAGTAGATGCAGATGGTCTCACTCGGCATGCTGTTACAATAATGACTAAAGACACGACAGTCGCGGAACAAGAAGCGATAGCATTGGCTTTAAGGAATAATAAGTGGACGAAGATTTACAGTGATTATAAGATGACTATTAGACACTTTACCAATGGCTTTGTTACCAAAAGGGCTGCCCAGCTGATCGGTGAGTTGGACAACCAAGGGATCGAAATCAGCTGGTTTCCTGCGCACATGGAAGAATTTAAAGGAGATGGCTAACGCAGCTGCACGAGGACTTACTATCGGTGCACTACGCGACCAGGACCTTAATAATATACAGGAGGCGAACAAGGACCAATTACTTACATATAATGAAATCACGAGGCATTACTACATGAACAGAAGGGAATTCCCAGTGCCACACAGTAAGCTCAATAGAGCCCAAGCGCTGACTCTGAGATTGCAGCAGACAAGAATTTATCCAAGTCCAAACTTTATTAATAAGCTATATCCTGAAAGAGAGGTACCAATCAATTGAGAGAGGTGTAATGGCATCATTACTGTGGATCACATGCTTTGGCAGTGTCCTGTGACTTTCACAGACTGTGGCAAAGAAAGAGACTGGTAGCAGCGAGTCCTACACAGTGGAGTTCTTTTCGATCAAGTACCTAGGCCATCCAGAAGGCCCATGATACGGCGGTAAGGTTAAACCTTACTGTCCCGACGTGGGAGCCGCCTACTTCAACCTAAGGGTTGATCTTCAGCACATTAAATAAAGTTCATCATACCATACCATGCTATGTCGTGGTTTTGATTGGAGGCCTCCACTTATCTATCTTAATAATGATGACCTGGACAGTAAGAATGCATCCCGCACCCTTCCATTGCGGTGTTTCACAGTATCTATGCCACTGCACTTTTTTCCCACCCATTCTATACAGAGAAACATTACTATTATTTCGGTGCTATTTTCTATTCCCCAGAAACGTGAGGTACGAGAGCCCTCTCATAGGAGTCGGCACCATTCATATATTGAGCGGAAACATGATTCTGGCGTCAGTAAAGATGAGTGCTGATAATGAAAAGAAGAAAGGCGTGGTGCGTAGGCATGCAATATATATATATATATATATATATATATATATATATATATATATATATATATATATATATATATATGTGTGTGTGTGTGTGATTGTGTGTGTGTGTGTGTGTGTGTGTGTGTGTCGATACAGCTGCTTTTGATGAATGCCTTGCTATGATAACTGCTGAAAGTTGCGCATATCTCTCGATTTCTTTCTTCTTTCAAACCCTTTTTCCGTATAGTTCTTAACCACTACGGTCTTCATTCTACTACTAATTCTAAAATAGCACTGTACTTTAAGTACACTGGTATTTTAGGGTTTTTACACTAAATCTCTTTGTATGCCAGCCTAACCTAATGTTGGGCACGCATTATTAGAGAAGATCCACCACGGTAGCCGAGTGTCTATGGCGTAGCTGCTGAGGTCGCAGGAGCGATCCCAGGTGCGGCGGCCGAATTTCGATGAAGCGAAATGCAAAAAAAGCTCAACGTAGGTCCACGGGAAAGAACCCTAGGCAGTCATGGTTGATCCAAAGTCGTACACTATAGCGTCCCTCATAATCAGATCCTTCGCTTTGGTCCGTAATACCACAAAAGGTAAATTCTTTAATTATTGAAGAATGTGGCCGTCTAATGTTTCACAGCGCTTTCGAACGGTAATTTTGTTTATTTCAGCGCAAAAAATTTTGTCCCCTGGTTATTTCAGCGAGAAGTGAAGCATACAAACTCTAGCCAGATAGGGTGTGAAACACTGGTATTCCAATAATGCTAGCGGTGGTACTTACTCCGCGAGCTCTTACCATTAACAAGCACGCTATAGATTTTTATAGTATTTTTCGCTGAGTACGTTTAATCTTTTGAGCTAGAATAAATTCCTCGGCGTAACGCTTGTACGGAGCATGAGCAGAAAACAATTATTTGTTCGCGATTTTTGTTGAGCGCTAAGGTTTTACTGCTTCTTGAGCATAGATGCTAGTCCAAAGACATCCTGTTATTGGGTTTGCTTCTGCTGCTAGCGTTGGCCGGCGCCTTGTTTCTCGACTGCCCGAGGCGCTTGATTTTCCCTCTCTCCACTTGCTTGATCACGTGTTGGGGCGTTGAAAGAGGTTCGCAGCCTGCGTCTCCACTTACTCTTGCGCTCTCAATGTTCGGATCGAGTTCATTGTGTGCCTGGCCATCTCATTGCATGGATCGCCGCGGGCTTTCTTGCCAGAAAGTAAGGGGTTTAACTGTAGAGATGATATAGATTACGAAAGAAGAACTGCTGCGGCGGCACTTCTCCCCTGAGATGTTTTAATTATATGTTCCCGGTTCCGCGCGCACTGGGCCCTGTTATTAATGTTTTGGCCGGGGTTTTCTCACCGTGTATGGTCGCATTGGGCCTCGGGTAGTGCTTCGATTACTTCACAAACGTCGAGCTAGCCCATCTGAGCACTCATTATCATGCGCTTTGAAGGGGATTTACTACGGTAGCCAAACGGCGTCTGCATTTCGCAATATGTCCGCTATGGCAAAGTGGATGAAACTAACGCATCTTGTTCGATTGATAGGAAAAGAAACGATTATCGACACACATTACTCATAAGTATTTTGCTTAATGGCAAACAGAGGAATCAACCGATTTAAAGGCAGAGAGGTTACACAAAGTAACTGTTGTGTGGGTTCCTCGGCGCTGGGGTACAGGAGGGAAGGGTAGAAAATATGAGGAGAAAACAGCATCAGATATGAAAATAATATGTCCCCACAAACACGAGGAAGGTGCCAGGTAACGACTACAGTCTTTCATACAGTCTTGATACGTTTCACCGCAGTCAATGGCTTTTTAATGCGGTAATGCTGGCCCAAAACGAATGAGGAATGAAGCGATCCGTATGCGCAGTGTGCTCCTGCTTGATTTACCTCTGAAGGAAATGTAATATACGTTACATTGTTACGGGAAGGAAGAAGCGTGCGTCTATTTACAGATGAGTTTTTAATGGCTGAGCCAACAAGCGTAGAGCAGCGATAATACTAAAGACTTCATCGTCGTCTCCAAGGCCACCATCAGCGTCCTCTTCTTCCCACATTACCGACTGTGACGTCACCCCCGTCGGTAAAAGCGCCTTATTGGTGCGGCTCATCGGTCTGAGAAAGGTAAGGTTTGAGACGGCTGACGTGAATGATGTCAGAGAGAGGTGAAGGCATGGTGGCATTCTGCGGAGACAGTTCATATGTGACAGGGGTCACCTGGCGAAGGATGCGGTAAGGGCCATATTATCGCGAGGGGAATTTCTCCGAAAGACCAACATGCCGAGTTGGATACCAAACTAGCACAAGAGCACCTGGTTAGTAGTCCACGTCATGATGGCGCTGGTTGTAACGGCACTTCTGGCGTGTCTGTGAAGCAGAAAGATGAATGCGGGCAATCTGGCGTGCTTCGGTCACTGTGTCTATGACAACCCGAGTGTACTCTGTCGGCGAGTTGAGTGTGGTCGAAAGGAAAGTCTCGAAAGGCAAAGTCGGCTCACGGACGAAGAGGAGATAGAAGGGTGAATAGCCAGCTGTGTCGTGGCGCGAAGAATTGTTGGCGAACGTGACAAATGGCAGAGCAATATCCCAGTCCAGATGACCGGAGGAAACATACATTGCTAGCATGTCAGTTATTGTGCAGTTCAGGCGTTCGGTAAGACCGTTAGTTTGAGGATGGTAAGCGGTAGTAAGTTTGTGTTTAGTAGCACGTGATCGAAGTAGGTCGTCTATAACTTTGGCAAGAAAGTATCTGCCGCGATCGGTGAGAAGTTTACGAGGTGCAGCGTGGTGCAAGATAACGTCGTGAAGCAAGAAATCAACAATGGCTGTAGCGCAGCTGGTTTGTAGGGCTCTATAGTAATCGCATAGCGAGTTGTATAGTCCGCAGCGACGGCAATCCACCTATTTCCGTCATTTGATATAGGGAGTGGTCCGAGAAGATCAGCGAACGCGAAAAAAATGGTCCGTCGGTATATCCAAAGGCTGCAGAAGACCGGAAGGACGCACAGCTTACCTTTGCCGGCGTTGACACGACTCCCACGCCGTAACATAGTGCCGGATGGAGTGGTTGAGACGGGACCAGAAAAATCGTCACCGAATTCGGTCATAGGTCCGCGTGTCGCCAAGGTATCCGGCGGTGCGAACGTCGTGCAGTTGCTGCAGTGAAATCTGTCGAAGATCAGATGGAATGACGGTTAGGAGCTGGGGCCCGTCGGGGTGCATGTTGCGGTGATACAGAATGTCATTTTGTAGCACGGACATGTGAAGGGATGGGTCAGACGGATCAGAGAGCAGGCGTTGGATAATGGGGCGTAACGATTCATCGCGTTGTTGTTCAGCGCCAATGTCTTGCAAATCAGAGAGCGAAAAAATGCAGATTGGTGCGACATCCACTAAACCGTCCGGTGCATCAACGGCATGACGAGACAGGCAGTCGGCGTGCTGATGTAGACGACCCGACTTGCAGACCACAGTGTATGTGTATTCCTGCAGCCGTAGGGACCAGCGACCGAGGCGTCCGGTGGGGTCCTTGAGGGAGGAAAGTCAACAAAGGGCGTGGTGATCGGTTGTATCCGTAAATTGTCGACCATATATGTAGGGACGGAACTTGCCCACCACCCAAATGAGGGCGAGACACTCGTGCTCAGTAATCGAGTAATTGCGCTTGGCGGGAGAGGGGAGGCGGCTGGCGTAGGTGATAAAGCGTTTGTACCCAAATTGGCGTTGAGCTAAATCTGCGCTGATGCCGTAGCCACTGACGTCAGTGCGGATTTCTGTCGGAGCTGAGGCGTCAGAATGGGTGAGAAAGGTGTGGTGAGCAATGTGATGAGCTCCGAGAAAGCAGATGCTTGTTCAGAGCCCCAACAGAAAGGAACGTCTTTCTTCAGAAGGTCAGTCAGGGGACGGGCAACATGAGCAAAATTTTCCACAAACCTGCGGAAGTAAGAGCAAAGGCCAATAAAGCTTTGAATATCTTTGGCACAAGTTGGTACAGGATAATTCTGCACACCATGAACTTTAGCGGGGTCGGGTTGAACGCCTGACGAATCGACGAGATGTCCAGCATGGTTATTTAGCGGTGACCGAAGTGGCACTTGGACGAGTTGAGCTGCAAGCCAGTGGTGCGAAAAACAAAAAGATCAGATGAAAGTTTTTCAAGATGAGTCACAAGCGTTGAAGAGAATACGATGACGTCATCTAAGTAGCACAAACAGATATACCATTTGAAACCGCGCAAGATGATGTCCATCATCCGTTCAAAGGTCGTCGGGGCATTCCACAAGCCAAAAGGCATTAGCCAGAACTGATATAGGTCATCTGGTGTGACGAATGCGGTCTTCTCACAGTCCATTTTATCCACGGCAATTTGCCAACATCGAGAGCGAAGGACAATAGATGAAAGATAAGTGGCACCGTGGAGACAATCCAGAGCATCGTCAATGAGGGGACGCGGATACACATCTCTCTTGGTGATCGTGTTTAGATGACGATAGTCAACGCAGAGTTGCCAGCTGTTATCCTTCTTTTTGACGAGAACAACAAGGGAAGTCCACGGGCTGGAAGCGTGTTCAATAATCCCGTTGGCAAGCATCTTGTCAACCTCGTTCTAGATAACTTGTCGCTCAGAGGGCGACACCCGCTATGGGCGTCGGCGAACAGGTGCTGCATCGCCGGTATTTATACGATGCTTCACGACCATAGTTTAACACAAAGGGCGATCTTTCAGGTCGAAAATGTAGTAGGGCTCGAGGAGGCCACGGAGCTCTGCAGCTTGTTGGGCTGAGAGGCCCGGTGCAATCATCTTTGTAAAGTCGTTGGTCGGGGGAGATGCAGAAGGCGCAGGAGGAGCATTGGTCGAAGACGGCGCAACAGAAAGAACGGAAATGTGGCACTAGTGTGACGGTGACAACGTGGCAAGAGACATGCCTCGAGTAAGTACTTGTGGGCACTGTCTGAAATTTAGGATGGGAAGACTTGTATTATTGTCCGCAACAGAAACGATGGTGTGTAGGTAGGAGACATAGTGAGGAAGCGGGACTGAAGTCGCAGGAGTAAGGACATAGTCTCCGTCAGGTACAGGTGGCCAGGCTAAAAGAGGGATGCAGGTTTCTGCTAGAAATGGCAGGCTAATAAAATCCGTGGAACAAAGCTGAGTTGGAGCTTCAGCAGGAAGGTCAACGGTAACAGGTAGGGGCAGGTCACAATGTACCACACCGGCTGAACAGCCAATCAGAGCAGAATGGGCGGCCAGAAAGCCGAGTCTGAGGATCACATTGTGAGGGCAACGTTCAAGCACACTAAACAAAACGGACGTGTGGCGACCGGTGACACTGACACGAGCAGTACACATTCCAAGCACAGCCGGAGCACCGTCGGTGACCTGGAGCAGTCGAGTCGGAGCAGGAGTAAGTACTTTCTTCAAGAGCGTTCGAAGCTCTGCACTAATGATGGAAACTTGGGCTCCAGTGTCGATCAGTGCTGTAACGGGCAAGCCATCCACGTCAACGTCCAGAAGGTTCGATATGTAGGCAGGGTCTGCAGAGGAATTTCACGCTGGGGTTCTCGAGCAGCGTCACCTCCAGGAGCTGCCCCAGCTATTTTCCTGTCGGAGAGCGGCGACGGTAAGCTGGGGATGGAGAGCGCCGCAGCTGGGGCGAACGGGAGCGGTGAGTATGTGGTGATGGCGAGCGGCTAGTCACGGTGGCTCGGGCGTTGTGAGGTGCGTCTTCAACCTCGATGGAGAGTGACGGCGAGCGAGGATTCCAGGGGGAGCGGTGGTAGGCGGGAAAGCTTGGTCGAAAGTTGGCTGGCCAGGAGCTTCGAAAGTGGCGAGAGATGTGGGCCACACGTCCGCAGTAAAAGCAGATGGGTCTATCGTCATGTGTGCGCCACTCGGCCGGGTTGCGATAGCTCGTATATGGACCGTATTAGCTCTGGTGAACAGGGGCAGAGGCAGCAGACGAAGCAAACTAAGGACGGCTGGCTTAGCAGATGGACGGAAGACCAAGATTGGCACGTTCTTGGCGAATGACCGACTGGATGAGAGGCACAAGCGGCCGGGAATCGTCAAAGCACTGCGTCACTGGCATGACAGGAGACGCTGCTTCGATTTCTCGCCGAACGATACGTACGATGTTCTCGCAGGAGGTGGGCTCAAGCGGTGGACAAATGTCTTCGCACGTCAATGAAGCTGCGGTATTGGGTAGACGCGTAAACTGTTGAACTATGCGGCGACTCTTCGCTTCTTCAAAGCGGCGACATTCGTTAATGATCTCATAGACCGTTGTTACGTTCTTTTAAACAAGCAGGTTAAACGCGTCGTCCGCAATGCCTTTTAAATCGTGGCTGACCTTGTCTGCCTCTGCTATATTGTTATCCACTTTGCGGCAAAGAGCGAGGACGTCCTGAATATACGCCACGTAAGATTCAGTGGACGTCTGTGCACGGGTCCCAAGGTCCTGCTTCGCAGCACGTTGGCGGCCGGCGGGCTTGCCGAACAAATCTCTAAGCTTCTGTTTGCACTGGTCCCAACTTGTAATCTCTTCTTCGTGTTTTTAGAGCCAGACCTGTGCTGGTTTCTTGAGGTAAAATATTATATTAGCCAGAATAAGTGTGTTATCCCACCTGCTGTGTGCGCTGACCCGCTCGTAATTCTGCAAGCAGTCATCGACGTCAACGTTGTCCATCCCGGAAAGCATGCCAGGGTTGCGAGGCTGGGGAAGGATAACCGTTGGTGGCGACGACGGAGTGTGGTTGAACTCTCTCTTTCGGATGACATGGCGGCCAGGTTCCGTCCGCTGCGGAGCTCCGTCTTGTGCAAGTGATTACCCCGCACCTCAACCAATAATGATGTTACGGAAAGGAAGAAGCGTGCGTCTATTTAGAAATGGCTTTTTAATGGCTGAACCAACAAGCGTAGAGCAGTGATAATACTACACTCTTTTTCATCGTCTTCAGCGCGACCATCAGCGTCCTCTTCTTCCCACATTACCGCCTATGACAATATTAAGCTCAATATACAGATAAATGTTACACTAGATGCTTGCTCCTTATTAAAGGTTCATTTGCTACATGTCCCTTAATGTTCATATAGGCCCATTCATATACGGGAGCGCTCATTGTGCTAATAATCTCAAAATATGAGTATGCACTGGGAAGTCTCATCCTTTACCCTATGTATTCGATAAGCAAAAGTTTTAGAAACAAAGTGCCGCATGCGCATTAACCGTACTGGGCTGTGGCTTCTGGGCATCTCTGTCGAGACCAGGACCAGTATAAGCACACAGAAAAACTAAAGTTCATACGCTAGAACTTTTATAAGAACCAATCGTGAACTAGGCGTGATGTTGGACGTATCATCAGCGAAGACGGCCGAACAATCAGCGAAGACGGCCAACAAAAAAGTTTTGCGAATTTCCCTCCCTCTCTTTCGTCAAGAAAGTTGGGATTCAAGTCTATATACACAGCCTTTTATCATTCTTGAACAGCACATCAAGTGAGAAAAAGAAAGTAAGTGTAGGAAAAGCAGGGTCCAGCGTTCGTCTGACCTGCATCGGAGCCAGACAAGCGTGCGTTTTTCTACCCTATTTCTACCCTACACAAGAGGTAAGAGAAAGCAGAAATCGAAAGAGGGAACGAGAGAGAGAAAGAAAACGAACACCGCATTTACGCAGGACGATGCAGCTAAATATAACGGTCTCACAGTAAACAGTTCTTAGAGACCGACATTCGGACTGCATGTCGGCCGGCTCTTCTTGCGCCACCGGTGAGCTATGTGTGACCGATGTGGGGCCCAGTGCAGTCATAGTGTGTCACAAAAGCCCTCACTTGCACGGTGTACCAGCATGCGCTCCATGCGCTCCGAGCACTCTACACTGTACCATAGTGGAAAGAACACGTGGGCCACAGAGACCGTGTGTGTTGCCCATCTATCCCCTCTCGTTCATGTAAGGTGCACACAAGTACAACAAGCTTTCAATGAAAATCAACAAGCGGAGCTTGAAACGCTTGCAGAAATCATTCGCTGTGGGGAGGCGGGAAGAACTGATCACACGCAAAGAAGCCATGTTCTGACGCTTTCGTGAGCCTATTGGATTAAGCAATGGCTTCATCATAACAAGATAAAGACATTTACTAAGAGCGCGGGAATGGTGATCTCATAAGTGCGCTTCGTTCACGCGTGCCATAGGCAGCTGGTTCGACACTACCTTCTTTTGACCATGCCATTAAGACAGACGGACTGCTCTCCCTTACTCAAGCTGGTTGTTGCTTTCACTACTTCTTATAAAAGACATCGCCCAATGCTAAGATAGCCTCAGCCAGTGCCGAAATGTCAAGCACATGCATGCCTTATCATTTCGCTTGACCTATCGTTAGGATGTAGGGAATGTCTTCGCTGCAGCTGTAAGGCAACACTACTAGCATTGCCCACGCAGTGAGGTACCGATTGCTAAGAAGAAAATTGTGTCCGATGAAGTAAACTTTTACTAGATGGTGCGAATGCAAGTGCTGCTGCACGCTGCTCTAGTGCCCTCGACAATTGTGCGGAGCGTATCATGTTATGACCTTTAAACGAAGATTTCGGACAAGCGCAAATCCCTCAGAAACTGTGCCCTCGCTGCCGGGCGCATATTGAGAGAAGCCTTTCCCAACACCGCTTTCAGCTATAGGTGGAGCCCGACAGTCGTGATGACAGAAACAAACTAACCTGTGTCACCGGCGGAAGTGAAAGGGGCGCTTCATTTGTCCGAGTCATTGGGAACGAGGTAGTGATAACTTGGCTCGTCGATATAAATGGACCGTTGGACGCGTGCGTGGCCTCACCGCTTCCGCAGGGAGCAGCTGCCTCCTGAGTTATGACGTGAGCTGCCCGACAGCGCTGTGCGAGAAAAAACGAACGCCTCGGCAACCATGGCACATTTGTCGATATCCGACTGTAATCTCTTCCAGCCAGTCTGACAGCTAGTTTTCTCGAGAAAAGCCCACCATGAAAAATAATAAAAATTAGGTCATCCAAACTTTGCGAAGATCGGTCTTTGTTGAGCTGATATCACGATGAAAAAGTATCCTCCAGAAAATTGAACTTAGCGATCTGTCTCTGCATTTAATAGAAGCGAAAAGCAAATTGACGTATTATGAAAAAGAGACACGATAAATGCGGTACACCGTAGGAGTGTATCATTTGCGAAACGCTTCTGACAAAATCTTGTTGTGAGAAATAAATGAGTGAGAACACAGCCCTCACCGAAACACCGCTTGTATGCGGAGGCGGACGTGGTCGGGTGAAACCCACCCTCTTCAAGCAATTAAATGAACCGGAATAACTAGCGTTCAAACCGGCGCCTGTGGTGAAGAAACGGCGGAAACCGACCGGTTGTTTACGACATTTTCATTGCTTGTCAGAGGTCCGACTGTTAAGGCGGTCCCCTTCGCTGGCCAACGAGTGAGCCAAGTCCCACCTCTTCCAGTGCACAGATCGGCGCGAGGCGCCCAAACCTGGGCCACCGCGTATCTCACCGGCACAGCTGTCGCGCCAAGACGTAGCGATCGACATCTTGGGCCACGTGGTTCAAGGTTCCCCACTGCACCTCCCATTTCCGAGGCCACCATTGTCATTTTGGACTGTTGGTCCCGACTCTGGTGCTTGTAGCTAGCTTGTAGTGCCTTTTATAGAATCCGTGTCTCACAGCTATTTAGGACTGGCGCAACACCAACTGATACTCGGATTTCGGGATTGTGTATGTATGGCATGGCCTGTTGCTGTAGCTTGTTTTGGAAAGAGGACGAATTTTTTTAAAATTTTGGATGTAAAAATTGGCAATGTTGGCAACGCTGTCTTCGTTATTGTCAGCGCCTCCGCACGCCCTGAAAGAAAGACTTATTCGCGATTCGGACAAAGCTCACCTGGTAAGAAAAAAAGAACAAACCAGCCTAGCTCTATGAATGAGCCATCGTGGTTTTGACAGTGCAGTGCCTTTTGTGGATCCCCGATACACTAATCAAAGTGCATGTTTTCTAGCTGTGTAGTCATCCCAGTGAACATTGATTTTATACCAATTTATGCCGCATGGGAACGAATGGACGATCGGTCGCTGTCAGCGCAGGTGCTCCTTGAAGACCGTCTCCATCGCTCGTCAGCCCACAAAGCTGGGAAGGCACCTTCGTCTTTCTTGAGGGCGAGTGGCCTGTTGTGAAAGCCTTTGTCTTGGTGGGGCTCTCCGCGCGCATGAGCAAACTCATTACGTCTTTCCTTATCCCCGCTTCCTCTCTACTTTTTCTAGTAGAATTCCCCGTCACCCAGTGTAGGGCAACCAACCAGACGCATTTCTGGTATTATCCTTCCCTAATTTATTTCTGTCCTCCTCCTCGCCCCCACTTTGTGTCTTTTATTCGTTCCCCCATTTTCTTCTTTTCCTTCTTTCCCACTTTTTTTCTCGTTGTGATTATGCCATTAGCATGACATCCAGATAAATCTAGGTTGCCTCAATAAATTCCGTAATCTGGAAGTTGGCGCTTTGTACGGTCCTTCTCTGTCTTTATTTCATCCTTTGTATCTATTCGTGACTATCTTCAAACATAAATCAATAATAACTTGGCCAATTTGCCATTCTGCTAAAGAAAGGGTAAAACCAGAAAAAATGCCAATACGCACGATACACACACGAACACGATGCAAACACTCAGAGTGTTTTTACCGGCTCCTGCACTGAAAATGCAGACCAGTAGCTGGGGCTGCTCACCCATTCAGTGAGGAGCCAAGTAGTCCACACGATACTTTTATGCGTTGCCATGATAACCAGAAGATAAAATTGCTCATCTTGTGCAGATCACATGCCGAGCAAGCAATCTCAAGTCATGCCCGACAGCTGAGTGATTTCCATGAAAAAAAAAAGTACTGAACTCGTTTATTTTCTCAGTACTAAATACAGTGCCGAATCTCAGAGAATCACAAAGATAGCTGACGGCAAGGCAAGCGTTGAGTAATAACCGCTTGACCGGAAGCTTCTTGGCGTACTGTTCAAAGCGCGAAAAAAGGTAGTATGAGGGTTAGAAAAAAAACAAAAACAAAAAAACACTACATGTTTATTACTATTAAGATAGTTTGGCAGGTCATGTCATAGGGGGGCGCTGAACAGGTAAGCGTTGGATTAATAAACTGAATGATTGTTAGAGGAAGGTTAGTGCAGTTGAGGGCGGCAGAATAGCAGATGGAGCAACTGAATTTAAAGTTTGGAATAATATAAAGCATTCGAGTGGCGAGGGGTAACGGTATCGTGAAATCTAGTATTTCAGCAGCCTTCGCCTATGGCAACGGATTGTGATCAGCGGATTTAAGACGACAGAAGGTCCTGTCACGGGATTCATGAGGTACGGCGTAACACAATTAGCGTTTCACTGTGCTTGCCTCATAGCGCTCACGGCATACATAATTTTTTAACATATTAAATATTTCTTCATACAGTGCGACATAAGTGCGATGGAAGCGTGCTTATAAAGACTCCCTATTCTGCTTATCAACATTATTTTTCATGATGTAATATGTTTGGAAATAACAGCTTAGCGCGGAAGTTGAAATGCGAACCATTGCGGCGTTGGTAGATTACAATACCGTATCAGGATTCAGGACAGTGTCCGGAATTAAACTGAAAAAAAAAAATAGTTCGCTGCCTTAGAGACGCATATTTGGAGTGTAGATAAACATGACGAAAAAAATAAAAGTATATTGTTCTTATTAACATCGCACTAGTGACGGGCACCATGTTTACATATGCCTAATGATGCGCCTCGGATAATAAATTACAGGAAATGCGAAAAATCAAGAAAACGTTGTCTCGAAAGAACGTGTTTACATTTTCTTATCTCTTAGAATAACCGGAAGCCGCTGTTGCTGTTACGCTAAGCTCGACCCAATTTTAGCCACGTCCGACGTCGGAGAAAATTAATGCACGCTATACGTGCCTAGACTTACGCACTTGGTGTTAAGAGAGCGCGAAGGTAAAGTCAGCTCAAACTAGAGCAATCTACAGGGCCTATTTATACTTTAGTTTATATCTCGGTAAGCGAAACACGTGCCTAAAATTATATTCAACTGCCATCGATAAGACATGCGGGTTTAAATTAGCCCAGTGATCTCAAATAACAATGAGATGGATTTAGGCACCCTAACGTTTCTTTTAAGGTGATTAGCATTTATTGAGCGCTACTCACAGTTTGTCAGGTCTCTCTATCTATGTATGTGCATATGTCCACGCCTAACCTCTTTTCTGCTAACTTGGGTGACGGGGTACTCTATGGTCAAATAGATAGAGCGTAAGGCTGCTTCGCAGAGGCAACTGCGTTCAAAACACGCTTTCAACTTGGATCACTGGGTGTGTAGCAGTGGGTATGTGTCGCTCTTTACTGAGCCTCTTTGCTGCCAATGGGTCACTGGGCATGTATGTGCCTGTCTTCAATGAACATCTTTGATGGAAACCGGGGTCGATGTGTATATGTGCCGCTCTTGAATGGATGGATGGAATAACTTTACTGAAAGGTCCTGAGAGCTACAGCATGGCTCCATAGAGCGGGCTACTCCCACGTTGCGACCGGAAATTTTAATTCCCTGACCGGATCTTGGGCTCGCTGTACACATACGGCCCAGAGCTGCTCAACCAGGTCCGTGCTGCGTTATGCTTCTTGTAGCCTGGTGGAGTCTTGATTCTTGCTTGCGTGGGTCCGACCACGCGGCCAGAGCAAGTGGTGTACGTCTAGTGTGCTAAGGCAATTTTCGCAATATGGTGTTGTGTATAGCTCGGGCATGTAGTTATGTAGTCTGTTCTGCGTGGGGTTCGTGTTGGTTTGACGCATTCTGAACGTGATGGCTTGGGGCCTGGTGAGCTTATTGTGAGGTGTGCTGTATATTCTGCGGTCTAGATAAAAGTGCTTTGTGATCTCGTCCCGATTCTCGCTGGGGTGGTCACGACCAGAATAAGTGGTGCCTTCATCTACAACCCGGAACACATCTTTACTTTCTTGGGTTTCGTGGGTTCCGGGTTGCGGAACACAGGCCACTTACAGGTCGCGTCGCCAGAAAGAAACGGAGCCGCGAGACACCCAACAAAATCTTTTAATAGCTAAAGACGAACACAAAAGGTATCATGATGATGATAAAGGTGCGCGCATTTATCGGCGCCAGGCTCCGACAACCTCCTGGGCCTCAAATGTGGTGACATCTAGTTCTAGACGATGTAGCTCCTGCACTGGCCTCTTGAAGACTTTGCCTCCCAGTAACCGGATTAAACAGGCGCGCACAAATCCGTCGGCGCCTGGGTACACCTCCTGAACCCGGGCAGGTGTCCGGAATAACTTGGGCGTGTTAGGAATGTCGATAGTGATCTTTCTCAGAAGTGCCAGTGGTTTTTACAAAACAAATTAACAATACACACCTCAAAGACTAAATACATTGTGTTCTCTAGTCCATATAAAAATTCATATAGCTTAAATGAGTTACGAATAGGCGCAAACCCCCTCGAACGAGTCGATCAACAGGTATATCTTGGTATAACCCTAGATTCAGCTTTCAATTTTAATCCTCACATAATTCGAGTAAGCAGTAAATTGAGACGGGCTTGCTTTATCCTAATAAAAGCTAGAAAGTTCTTCCCGCTTCGCACATTAAAAATTTTGTATTATTGCCTTTTTCAAAACAATATGACTTACTGCGTGGAGTCCTGGGGACTTACCTATAACACGTACTTAAATCAAATAGTAATTTTACAAAAAAGAGCACTTCGAATAATAACACATAGTAAACACACAGATAGATCCGCTCCGCTATTTCGTCACTTAGACATTACACCTTTCTTTGCTATGCGGGATTTCAAACTAGCTTGTGTGGTTATACATATACTAAGCCATAACATCCCACTATCATCATCTGTTTTTGTATATCCATCCCGTCCAACTAGAAATTTTTTCAGTTGTCGATTTAACCTTCCAGCTGTTAATAATGTGTATGGTAAAAGAACTATCGCCTATGCCACTGCTAAAATTTGGAACCAGCTGCCTGCTAACTTAAAAGTAGGTCAATTCTCAATCGCCGATATAAAAAATTTTTTCCGAAGCCAGCAATATTCGACTCCGCTATAAGTCTGTGTTTTCTCTTTGATGCATTCTTCCTTTTATTTTTTTTTATCTTTTTTATTTTTTTTTACTTTTTTATTTTTTATGTTGTCCTCCGCACTATTGTATAATTTCTTGTGCATTTCGCCTGCCTTTGTGTATAACTGCCGTATAACTGCTGTTATGTGAATCCTGTGTAAAATACTGAGTTGTCTCGCTATAATTATTTTTTCGCACTTCCTGCATGGGCCCAAGTCTAGCCGAGAAGGCTAAGGGCCCAGATGATTCACATGTATTTCTGATTAGCCATTTGAATAAACTGATTTCTGATTTCTGATTTCTGACTATTACGATGTCGCCGATCTTTAAATTTCTTGACTGATGCGTGGGTGAGCTATGGGTCGATGGTAGTCACAGCAAATATTGATGTTTCCATCGCTTCCAGAAGTCATTCACCATTTTTGGCGATGTTCAAAGTGTCGCTTATAGTCGTTGAGAACGTGGTTGGTTGCTAGGTCTGACAATGACTTTCCTTCTGGTAACGTCGTAAGTTCCTGGGCCACTAGAAAATGCTCTGGCGTGAGGGCTACAGACTCGCCTGCCTGATTATCAGAATACGGTAGAGGCGGTGAATTGAGCACCGCTTCAAACTCAGCAATAATAGTTGAAAGCTCTACGCACAGACAACTTCGACCTGAAACTTTGTGGAGTGCCATTTTGATGGTTCCGACTAACCATTCCCACCAGCCTCCCCACCATGCGGCCGCTTCGACGATGAACTTCCACTGAATTCTTTGGTTCGCAATGTGAGCCTGGAAGTCGTCTTGTCGTAGTACTTTCCATATTTTTTTGTGGCTCTCGCGACGTTGTTTTAAAGGTTAAGGCATTGTCGGAGTAAATGGTGCTTGGGAGTACCCTCCTTGCAATAAAACGCCGGAATCCCAACAGGAACGTAGGTGAAGACATATCGAAGACCAGTTCCAAATGCAATGCTCGTGGTACTGCACATGTGAATAGCATGATGAATATTTTGTTTGCCGGAGCTCTCGGATGACTTTGCATACAATGGTCCGGCAAAATAAATCCCTGTAGTGTTGAAAGGTTTCGTCCTTTCAACCCGGCAGACGGAAGCGGTGGGTACGGCGTCGCAGTGGGTTTCGTACAAAAACGGACGCATAGCAGGCATCGACTAATTGCTTTCTTTGCCTCTTGTCGTGCTCTTGAAACCCAGAATCGTTCAAGTACGTTGTGTATCACCGCCGTTACTCCTCCATGCATGAATCGACGATGGGCATCCGCAAATACCAGCTCAGTGAAACAATGTCGACTTGGAAGTAGCAATGAATGCGGCACGTCCCGGCTGTCTGTGAGGTTCTGTAGTCTTCCTCCGACGCGTAGAAGCCCGTTCTCGTCGAGAAATGGGTGTAGTTGTGCTACCCATGAATCACTTGGCGGACCTTGCCTTCCCAGCAGCCAACTCCCTCCTCGGGAAACGATTGAGCTTGAACTTGCCGGATCCAACATTTCTCCGCTGCCAATATTTCTTCAGCAGAGATAACTCTCGCTTTTTTAATCTTGCACTTAACGTTGGAGACAAAGCGCTGCACCCATGCTGTGACACGGAGAAGCTTGAGCAGTGAACTGAACTTCGTTGTGTCTAGCAGTGGGGTTAACTGCACTACGTTTCCTGTAGAGTGAAGCGTCGTTCGTTTTCGTCACTGTTATCCCTTGGATGCCGTTGATTTGGGAAAGTGAATGCTTCACAGCTGGCCATTTTTCCGAGTCCTTACTCAGCCAAGCTGGTCCTTGCCACCAGTCTACCCCGGTAGTCAGTACGTCTAAGGAAACACCTCGGGTCAGCATATCAGCAGGACTGGTTTCTCCTGGAGAATGCCGCCAGCTACACTCCGAAGTAATAGACAGAATTTCTGTGACTTGGTTCTTTACAAAGACACCTAAAGTCGAAGGCGCTCGCTGTAACCAGTCAAGCACTCTGCTTGCGTCAGCACAAAGAAAACATTGCGCTCTTGTCATTAGATCTCCGCAGGTTTACACTATACATTTTAACAGTCTGCTTCCTGTTAACGCACTCATTAGCTCTAGTCTCGGCAAAGATAGAGCTTTCAATGGGGCTATCCTTCACTTGGCTACAATAAGAGTGCTAGCCACGCTGCCATTCACATTTTCTACATGAAGGTAGGCGCAAGCTCCGTACGCTTTTGTGCTTGCGTCGACGAAAACGTGTAGCTGAATGTGTAGCTTTTGGGGCAATTCCTCGGTGCTTTCCTTGGCTTCTTTGTCAGTTGGCGTTATGTGGTCATGGTTTTATATTTATATGGGTGGAAAAATATGCACTATGTTAAATAAAATGAGAAGTGTCTGCATAATACTGCAAGAAAGGCAATGTTCGAACGGATATCTTCTGCTCCAGTTCATGAACGTTGCTTACAGTGGCGCCCATTAATATGAATCTGATTACGTCATGACCTTAAAAAAGAAACAAGAAGCCCTATGACCTTCTAGAGCTGTAAATATGTTGGCTCATATGCTGACAATGGAGCACACAGTTACGCGCAGTCTCATTGTGGCACATGACGGATTGATGCCTAGAAAAGCTTGTGGTCTACAAGTTGTTGCTTTGCTGTCATAATAGACAGGGCAGGACTGAAACTACAGACTTGGAAGAAACAACAACTTGTCAGCGCTTTTTCTTGAAGAATAAAATAAATGTTAAAAGTGCTGGGGTGACCTTTTTAGGCGACATCAGGTTGATTTTTGGAGATTACACTATTGTCACGTGGTAGTGACTGTGAAGAAAGCAGCCAAACCATAGAGAAAGAAATTTCAACAAGAGCGGACACTCCCATAGAGCCCAGCGGCCGAATGGACTGCAGCCCACCAAGCTGATGGTATTAACTCCTCCGGGTTTCGGTTTTGGGCGCGCGCGTTTTGAAAAGCAGTTGGTACACGCCGCGCCGGTTCCACTGCTAAGCGTGGCATTCATTTTTTTTTTCGCTTCTACTTAACCCCGCGTGGCCTTGGCGTGGAACCGTTTCATTATTAGAAGCAATGATTGCGAACGACCGTTACAAGACTGCGCCGAAACTATCAAGTGCAATTTCATAAAGAAAACGAAAGACGTCTTCTGAAATGATGAAATGTTTATTTTGCTCTATATAAATGCTCGTTCCGGGCTCCTTCTGCATTCATCCAAAGTTGTGGCACCAGGTAAGCAGCTGTCATTGCCGTACGAAGCTCCACCGGATGCCATCAGCTGAAAGAAAGTAAATTACAAGCATGTATCTTTTTTCGTATATTGACCTAACAGGAGTGTTGCGTGTAGAGGCGAAACGTGCGTAAGTGGTGAATGAGCGGTACTATAGATAAATTCACTTTTACGTACATTTCGCAGCAATGACTCCTCTCAAACAGTTCCATAAAATGTGAAGAAAACATGATTTTCAAGCATTCCTCCCTTCCCGGGCATTATTTCCTGCACCCTAAGAGAACAAATACACGGGTGACTGCGCATTTCCAAAACAACTTGGCCTCAGTCGACGCGATGGTACGCCAAGTACACAGAGGTGACTACAACACAGGCTCAGCCAGACCACGTTACACGCTGGCAGAATGCCTTCTAGTCGTACTCAAGACAGATTCGTGGGTGCAAAGCCTGTTTTCAGTCGCTTAGAATACATAAATGTCAAGTTCTTGAGCTCCTCCATGTTATCTTGTACGCGTCCTGCCGGCGCAAGCAACACTCCCGTGTTATCACTCTCGGCAATCACTCGTCGCGTTTTTGACAAGCGTGAGTACCGAAATAAGGTATATGTTGTTGCAGGGCTATAAATTGCGTCACAAACTTGCCCCACTTAAATTCAGTACACGCAAAACTAACTCACTATGGCTGGCTTGCTTTTTTGCTAATAGCTTCACATCCCCAGGCGCGGCGAGCACGCCTCAATATATCCCCAAAAGTTACCAAATGGATTACAATACTTTTTCGGGTCAGAGAATGCGACACAAACTTCTACCACTAAGATTCAGTACACGCGAAACTAATTGCGGCATACAGCCGAGCTGCTTTTCGCTAACTGCGCCACTCCGCGGAGCGCGGCCACTGTGCTTGAAAAGTGCCCCCAAAAGTAGCCAAATTAGTTACAATAATGTCTGGGGTCAGAGAAAACACCAAAACCTGTTCCGGTAAGATTCAGTACACGCGAAACTGTATCACACGGCCAAGGTGCTTTTCGTCACAAAGCCAGGTGCGGTGAGCGTGCCCAAAAACTACCGAAATAAGTTTTAATTATGCTTGGGCTCATAGAAAGCGTTGCAAACATATCCCAGTACGAATAATTAACTCAGATTAACTAGGCTTGGACGACGGAGCTGTTTTTCGATAACTCCGTCACTATATAGGTTCAGTTTTGCGCAGTAAGCCTAAATGTGCTTGAAGTGCGTCGCAGACTGTCAAACAAAATTCCTCACCTTGTTGTAGTCCAGTAGTGCAGCTGTACCATGCCGAAATGCAGACGGAACACAAATGAACGCCGGGAGCCCAAAAAACGGGCTACATCCAAAAAAGACGGGTCGCCGAGCACGCGCGCTTCACATGCGCAGCCGCCCTCGCTCACTCCTGCGGCTTGTCTGGAGCATGACGTATGCACGCGCGTCTGGAGTGCCGCTAACTTGCTGCTAGGCAACGCAACAAAAATAAGTCGCAATGTAGTTCGTTTACACGCAAAACATTTTCACTTTTAGTGGGAAAGAATAGAAAAAAAAATAAAACGCTGTCTGTAAGTTTATTTCCCCTTACTTTTTTCTGATGCTCGCGGCAACTAACGGATGGAGTTGAAACTAGGCGTGACGTGTTTCCTGTTGCCAGTTTTTGAAGAGCGTCTCCTCTTGTCGAATTTTCTTCTCTATGGCCAAACTGAGAAAGGCGAAACTAGCGTTTTATTGGGCGAACTTCTGCCCTCAAAAACAGGCTACACTCAAAGAACGGCGACAGCGGCGAACACAGTCGCCGATTGTCGAAACTCTTATCAGTGGGTCAAGCGCGTCGGCTTTTATACAGCAGTCGTCGAACGTTCCAGACTAATCGCTGGGACCCGCATGCCTTCCACAAAGTTCTACACCATTCGCGTCACGCGATGAAATCAGATAACCCAAGGTTTGGCGACAACAGACAGCGGATAGAAGCATCGATAACTTTCCAGAAACTTCGGATGCATGCAGGCGCGTCCCGCGCTGTGCGATAACATTTGTTAGGCGGTGAAACGTGGTCACCCGATAAAGATAAGTACATGTGTCACTATACTCCCCGTGTTTGCCTAATTTATATGGCGGTATAATTCAAGAGTAAGAGTATCAGTGACATTGTTGAAGTGGTTTTACGTCACAAGTAATATATCAATTAAGACACGTACGGAAAAGGTTAATGTCCCTTGACTCGCGCTTTGTTGTTAGCAGGGTCACTTCACGACACTAAATATGCGCGTTTTTTTCCCCTTGATTGCTCTGTCAGCATATCCTCATAAAGCTTGACTTCGCTTTTGGTGCATCTTTGGAGTGTATCCTCGATCAATGGTGACTGATGTATATTCTTTGTTACATTTTTTTTTCCTTTCTCTAGGGCTATAGGAATTTCTGCTTACAATTTTGTTTGCAATATTTTCTCTTCCCGCAGTGAAACTGCACGCTACATTACGATGATGAAAAAAAATATTCTTTGAAATATGACATGGTTTTGTTGCTTTGAGTTTGTCATTGCTTTTTACACGTAAGCTGCTCACACGTCATAAGCCGGTAAGGAAGCACTTCACCATGTGCCAGGGTAATCACGGCTATTCGTTTTTCTTTGACGCCGAGGGGAAATGTAGGAGAGATGTCGACGTAAATGTGAGTGGCTAGCAATTTTTTTTAACTCCTCATGCCTACCGCAGACGGGTATAAACACGAATGCTTTATTCTCCTTCTCAAAGGAGTTCCATCCAACGATAGTGTTATGTTTGGACCGTAGCAATGACGCGCCTAATATTAACTGTCGCTGATGCTCATGTTCTACTGGGCTAAATAGATGGGGAGAATTTTACATGAGTTATCGGCGCGTTTTTCTTGTCTTAAAATGGGGGAGCCTGGTGACATTCGCTCATGTATATCACGAGTCCTCTCTGCCCCACAGCTTAGGCATGGGAATGTCCTAAGAGCTGCCAAGCAGCCGTAAGCAACAGCGTTCTGCGCAAAATTTCCGTGATCCGTTCATCTCTAGCATTAGGAAGTAAAGCCTTGCTACGGCTGTTGGCCATGCAACGCACTTATGTATTGCACAGTTGTACTTATCGCTCCACTTCGATGTTCTTATTTTCGACTGCTTTGTTTAAAACGTTCTTGTTTAATTACCTCGCACTCCACCCGGCGAGGAACGTTTCTGCATGAGAGGACAGTACGTCATATCGAACTTTACCATGCCAAGCGCTATGCTCTTTCCGTTTATCAACAGTACGACACTTAGCTGTATACCTCAGCTAGGTTTCACTCGGCAAAATTCTTGCATTCAAGATTGCCAGCTTTAATATTTCGACCTACTTACAGGTTAGGAAATAAACAAACGCACAACACAAGGAAGAAAGGACGGATGCTGAAATTCGACTAGCCTGTCCTGCCTGTCCTGCCTGCCCTGCCTGTCCTGTCTTATTCATGTCGTGTGTTTCTGTTTCTTAAGTGTTGTAAATATGTCAAGGTACTCAAAACAACTATACCAGTTATCTGCCTGAAACAATGACAGCTTTAATTGCGGTTTTTCCAGATCTATACATTCTTGGAAGCCTTTGCTGCGCGGCGGGGGAGGCACATGAAGTGATTCTTTGATAGAACGCTTGTACTTTTGTCTCTGGTTTTTCGCTTTGTTTCCCTGCATTTTTGAGAGCTTCCGCTCGTTCTTTGCGGAAATGGATGAAGAGATCGCCGAGGACCTTCCTGGTTCGCAGCCGGCAGGTCGGACAACGTCCAGGAAACGTGGTAGTGCGTTAAGCCATACAGACAGCGAGGCCACTGAGTTCAAGGTTGGGATGAGTAGATCACCAAAAAGAAGACTACAGCAGGCATCTTCGTCGCCAAGTGCTTCAACCATGAAGCGTGCACCGCAGCGCTGGCTGCGCACTGTGCTCTTCATGCCGGTGGACCCGGCGGCCAATTTGCGGCTCCTAAATTGGCAGGTCCTCTCTTCTTTGTTCGAGAAAATTGACCAAATGAGATTAAATAAGGGAGAATAAACTCGCGTAAGAATGTCCTAGCAGTTTACGTGTTGCATCGCAGCGCCCTACAAGGCCTACGTAATATAACAAATTGACAATGTAAAGATGCGATCAATGATCTCTGCAGGTGGCGATGATACTGCGGGCGTCATTTATGACCTCGAAGCTGCCATCCTGAATGACCGCTTGCCAATACTGAGCAAACCAACGACAGAAGGCACTTTCATTACGAGAATTTTCAGAGTGGGAAACACAGGCTGTGTGAAGATTTTTTTGAAGGAGACAGCCTTTCTTCTACGTCAAAGTAGGACATGTACATCTTTCAGTACGACCATTCGTTCCGAAGCCCCTCCAGTGTTTCAAGTGTTGCAAGATTGGCCACATAAAGCGTGTCTGCCTGGACAATGTCGTGTGCCCGCGGTACTACGACTCGCATTCAGAAGACGCCTGCAGCAATAGTTGAAGTGCCCTAACAGCAGTGGTGCTCACAACGCCTCATCAAAAAATTGCCCGCGGATGCGGAAGAAATTCACGATCCTCAAGCGAATGCTACGGCACAATTCAACGCATCGAGAGGCTGCTGCCACCGCTTGGAGACGTCGACATCAACACCGAAAACGTTCACTAAATACCGCAGCTGCAGCTAATGACACGCCACCTTCCGTCAGAAGGATTGCCGCATCAACGCATAGCACCACCAAGACAGATGAAAGGAAAGCAAACAGAGCGGAAAGGCTCGGCCATCCTAAAAAATGGCCTGAGATACCGACGGCACAACACCCTGCTAAGTTACCTCAAAGCGCACCGACCTCGACGGCTTCGACAACTGTTAAAGCCACGCTGGCTGATCATCTGAAGGTCATCCACATTCTGCACTCGCTCATAAATGTCATTCGCGTTATACTTAACAACATAATATCTTCGTCTGCGAAAAAGTGCTCTACAGGTGTTGGAAACTTTGAGTCCAGTACTTTTAGCTCTTGGTTAAAATCATGGCTTTCCATAAGCCATGGTTTCGTGGCGAGGTCCGGAACGCATAGATATTTTAGTGGAACGCCAGAGGACTTAAGTCACGCATATTGGACTTTCGACACTTTATGTTCATGAATAAGTTCCCCATCGTCGTCACCTGCGAGCCCCTATCAGCAAACACCAGACTGTCCGGGTATGCGTGTGTCATGTCTGCCACCCAAGAAGAATGAAGCAAGATCATAGTTTTCATATGACGTGATCTTACGTATGTTCAACATCCAGTACCAAGAAAACCAGTATGTATGTCTGACAGTGAGGAAAGGCAAGTTCCCTTTCACACTAGTTGGAGCCTACATATCACCCTCAAGTAGGCTGGACTGCGAGCGGTAACGGCGAATCATGACAGCGACTCCGCAGCCTTTGGTGATGACTGAAGTTTTTAATGCCCCACACTATCTGTGGGGAAGTCCTAAGATAAGCTCCACAGGCAGAAGATTAGTGCCATGTGCCTTCTAACAAGAACTGTGCTAGGTGAATGATGGAAGCCCCACCTTTCTGCGTGGAACTATCTACTTTAGCTGCCTGAACCTCACCTCTGTTTCACGCTCCTTCACTGGAAAGGTCAGGTGGTTTTCAATATTGAAACGCGGGGAAGTGACCACCTACCAACTTATCTCAGGATTGATGGGTTGACGGGCTCCAAGGTAACGTCAGTGAATGTATCGACTGGCCAATGTTGAAATCAATTGTCGAAGTCGGATGTTCTGATGACTTGTCCTCTAGCCTAGAGGAGACCATAAAGGGTGCCCTAAAGCTGCCACGTACTCGCTTCAGAGAACGTCTACACGCATTGAATACGACATTGAGCTGGATATGCTTCGTGCAATTCGTCGCCGTGCAAAGATACAGGCATAAAGTCTGTACATGACTTCAAGTTGTCCAGAACTCAAAAGAAAATTCAGCGTCGGATGGACAAACTTGCATTGCAAATTTCCATTGCACTTTTGTGATTGCTGAGAACGTCTGGTTTGAACGAGCAGCTTTGACTCAATGACTGTCTGTGCACGTCTCTATACCCTCTCTCTCTCCCTTCTCCATCTTCCCCTTTTTCCTTCCCTCAGCTTAGGATAGCGTTGGATATATATATATATATATATATATATATATATATATATATATATATATATATATATATATAGCTTGCTGCACGACATTTCTTTCTGTTTGCATAAAGGAATTTGAAGAACAGCGTTGTTTTCGTTCCTCTTCTTTTTTCTCCAGAGCGCTGAAAATGACTTAAGCGTTACTGCGAGTTTATTTTGGGTTGGCTACAGCACGTGAATTATATTTTCTTAAAAATATATGCAATGTTGTTTGCATTTCTTCAGTATAAATTTGCAGATAGCGTTGCTCACTGATCGAATTTGTGTTAAAGAAAGCTAGTCCTAAGTTTACCACTTACAAATGGGGTAGTGCGAAAAAAAAATACCATTTCACGTTTTGATAGAGAGGAAGCAGTTTTTTTTTTATAGTTATTCTCGAGCATGTCCCTCTTTATATGATTGCGAAGCAGTGTTGCGTTACAGAGTTGAAGGTGTGCACATAGTTGCGTGCAGCCTATATAAGTGCGCCCTATTTATACAGCGTTGACTTTGTGAAAGGTGGTGATGACGAGTGGTGACACATTTGGCGCAGCGTTTCGGTTTTAACATAACCACATATCCCTTATGAGAAAACATGTTGCGCTCTATAGAGAAAGCCACTCTCTAGTGCGGTCTGC